>NC_057799.1:484331378-484365800 GCF_018294505.1 Triticum aestivum | reverse complement strand
GTGGCGTTGCCTCTGGATGAACAGGACCCCGTGGTGTGGAGGGCTGGATGAACAGTAGACGGTGGAGGGGTGCCCGTGGAGGGGTGGTTGAACAGGACCCCGTGGTGTGGAGGGCTGGATGAATAGTAGACGATGGAGGGGTGCCCGTGGAGGGGTGGTTGAACAGTAGCCGGTGGAGTAGCGCGCGGTGGAGGCTGGATGAACATGAGCCCGTGGAGGATGGAGGAGGTCGACGGTAGCCCGTGGAGGCTGGAGGAGGTCGACGGTGGAGATGAACAGTATCCCGTGGAGTCCCGTTTTGCGGTACGCCACACCCCTCCCGATGAACAGGACCCCCGTTTCGACCGTAGGAGGTCCGTTTCATCCGTTTCGCGGTACGCCACACCCCTCCCGATCAACAGGACCCTCGTTTCGATCGTAGGAGGTCCGTTTCGTCCGTTTTGCGGTACGCCACACCCCTCCCGATCAACAGGACCCCCGTTTCGACCGTAGGAGGTCCGTTTCGTCCGTTTTGCGGTACGCCACACCCCTCCCGATGAACAGGATCCCGTTTCGAACGTGGCCGGTCGAACACAAGGCCGTTTCCTCCGTTCTGCGGTACGCCAATCCTCGTTTCCATCGCCTATTCCGTCCAAGCCCTCCCGATGAACACGACCACGCATTCCGTTCCGACCCAGCCGGTTGGCTCCCACGCGTTCCATTGCCTCCCCATGAACACGACGCATTCCGTTGCCTCCCCATGAACACGACAACGATGCTGTTTCTCCGTTTCGACCCAGCCATGTCAACGAGCCCTCGCCGTACGTATGCGCGAGTAGGCGTTCGAGACCCCGCCCGTATGTACACATATGTGGCCGTATTTTCTTTCTTGCACCCTGGCCGCTGTACGTACGTGTACATGCTACGTGCGCGCCTCTACATCCACCAGTATATATGTACGTACACGTTCGCGACCAGAATGACAACGCTACGTACGCTTCGACCAGGTGGGTCCCGACTGTCAGGCACTTCCTTGCGTGCGAAGATGTAGCTGGTGGGTCCCAGCAGTCAGGGGGGCGAATCGTTTTGTTTAAGGTGTAGCTGGTGGGTCCCAGCAGTCAGGGGGGAAACGTTTTTTTTGCAAAATACGGTGGCCCGTCCGGTGGGTCCCCGCTGTCAGGTGGAGGAATAATTATTTTGCGCGTAATAAGGAGGCACTTCCTTGCTGCGGCCGTGGACCCAGCTGTCAGCGTCTCCACGCACAGTACTCTTCTGATGGAAGTCGGTCGTTGACCACATTGACCACGCCACGCCGAGAGCACCACGGCGGTGGACAATGGCGAGGCCTAGGAAGGGGACGACACGAAGGCAGGGAAGACTCGGCAGTTGTTTCCCACGCGGAGGGGAGTACGACTGTACGAGGGTTTACTGGTTCGTCTGCCGTTGTCGGAGAATAACAGCAGGTGTGGGTGAGTAGAGGGATGGCTAGGCCAGCGATGGGAGTACGGTGGGGTGGTGAGGCCTGCGCGGCAGCACAGCCGGCCGCGGGGAGGAGGGAGCAGGCAGTCCCGCCGGTGCTTGTTTGAGCGGCTGGAGTAGGAAGATCAGAGATTGAAGAAGCACGACGGCCGTTGGATGGACATCGATCAGTCAGTGCTTGTGCGTCAACCTTTTTTTTAGGAAACCCTCAAATCTATGAAAAACAGCATGCAACCCATCTGCCATTATTTCTAATAATTTACAGCCCATTTGCTAATTCTTAAGGTTTTTTTGGAGCCCATATTCTTTTTATTAGCATTACAACCCATATTGTGGCCACGGTTAAAAATATATACGAAATTTTGCATATTTCAGTGCGGTCCGAACTGTTTTTAATCCCAAAATTTTGACTCACATTCAAACTGATTTTAAAAATAAATGTATATCAATATAAAATCCAACAAATTCTCCACGCATAAAAATTAATGTAATTTGAAATCTTGAAATGAAAAAAAAGATATTTGAAACTAATTGCCGGTTTGATGTGTTTAAAAAATGTACAGCCCATTTCTCATTACTGATGGGCCATTTTCTCCGCCAGCCGAATGAAAGCTCTCCTCGTCTTGAAAGATTTGCAGCCCAACAGGCCTGACAAAGCGACTTACTTGGCAAATCACAAAAAAACTGGGCTGTGGCCGTGGACCCAGCTGTCAGCCTCTGCACGTACAGTACTCTTCCGATGGAAGTCGTTCCTTGACCACGTTGACCACGCCGCGCGGAGAGCACCACGGCGGTCGACGGCGGCGAGGCCTAGGAAGGGGATGACGCGGAGCCGGGGAAGACGCGGCAGTGGAAGCCCGCGCGGAGAGGAGTACGAGGGTTCACTGGTTCGGCTGCGATGTGAGGTTGCCGTCGCCGCAGGGCCTGGCCAGCGGTGGGAATAGTAGGGGGCGGTGAGGCCTCTACGGCAGCACAGCCGGCCACGAGAGGCAGGAGCATGCGGCACGACAGGCGCTGCTTTGGGCGGCTGGAGCAAGAAGACCAGAGGTTGAAGAAGCACTACGGCCGTTGGATGGACATCGTACGGTCACTGGAGCTAGAATCTTTCATATTGACTAAGTTGACAAAGCCCTTCGTCCCCGTCAACTTAGTAGGCCCACAAGTCAGCCTCCCACCAAGGTGGGTCCCAGCTAGCCCGGGGAGTATTTATTTTTTTGCGTAACAAGGAGGCACTTCCGGTGGGTCCGAGCTGACAGCGGGGGGAACTTTTTTCGCGAAATACGGTGGCCCATCCGGTGGGTCCCAACAGTGAGGGGGAAACGATTTTTTTCGCGAAATACTGGTGGCCCGTCTGGTGGGTCCCCGCTATCAGGTGGAGGAATAATTATTTTTCGCGTAATAAGGAGGCACTTCCTTGCGGCTGCCGTGGACCAGCTGTCAGCCTCTCCACGTACAGTACTCTTCCGATGGAAGTCGGTCGTTGACCACATTGACCACGCCGCGCCGAGAGCACCACGGCGGTGGACGACAGCGAGGCCTAGGAAGGGGACGACGCGGAGCCGAGCAAGACGCGGTGGTGGATGCCCACACAGAGAGGAGTATGAGCGTTCACTGGTTCGGTTGCGGTGTGAGGCTGCCGTTGCCGCAGAATAACAAGGGGTGTGGGTGAGTGGAGGGATGGCCTGGCCAGTGGTGGGAGTAGTATGGGGGCGGTGAGGCCTCCACGGTAGCACAGCCGGCCACGGGAGGCAGGAGCAGGCGGCACGACCGGCGCTGCTTTGGGCGGCTGGAGCAAGAAGACCAGAGGTTGAAGAAGCACTATGGCCGTTGGATGGACATCATACGGTCACTGGAGTATTGACTAAGTTGACAAAGCCCTCCGTCCCCGTCAACTTAGTAGGCCCACAAGTTAGCCGAACAATATGGTGGGTCCCAGCTAGCAGGGGGTATTCATTTCTTTGGGCATAATAAGGAGGCACTTCCTTGCATGCGAAGATATATCTGGTGGGTCCGACCTGTCAGCAGGGGAACGTTTTTTCGCGAAATACAGAGGCCCTTCCTGTGGGTCCTAGCTGTCAGGTGGAGGAATCATTATTTTGCGCGTAATAAGGAGGCATTTCCTTGCGTGCGGCCGTGGACCCAGCTGTCAGCCTCTCCACGTATAGTCCACTTCCGATGGATGTCATTCATTGACCACGTTGACCAGGCCGCGCCGAGAGCAGCAGGGCGGTGGACGACGACGAGGCCTAGGAAGGGAACGACACGGAGCCAGGGAAAACTCGGCAGTTGTTTCCCACGCGGAGGAGTACGAGGGTTTACTGGTTCGTCTGGCGTCGCCGGATAATAACAACATGTGTGGGTGAGTAGAGGGATGGCTAGGCCAGCGATGGGAGTACGGTGGGGCCGTGAGGCCTGCGCGGCAGCATAGCCGGCCGCGGGAGGAGGGAGCAGGCAGTCCCGCCGGCGCTTGTTTGAGCGGCTGGAGCATGAAGAGTAGAGATTGAAGAAGCACGACAGCCGTTGGATGGACATCCAACAGTCACTGCTCTCGTGTGTTGACTAAGTTGACAGGGCGTTGCGTGTGCGTCAACCTTTTTTTTATGAAAGCATACGCGTCAACTTGTAGTAGGCACACAAGTCAGCCTCAAATCTGTGGAAAACACCATACAACCCATCTGCCATTATTTCTAATAATGTACAACCCATTTGCTAATTCTTAAGAATTTTTTTGGAGCCCATCTTCTTTTTGTTAGCATTACACCCCATATTGTGGCCATGGTTAAAAAGTATACGAAATTTTGCATATTTCGGTGCGGTCAACTGTTTTTAATCCAGAAATATCGTTTCACATTAAAACTATTTTGAAAAATAATTTATATAAATATAAAATCCAAATAATTGTCCACGCATAAAAATCAATTGAATTTAAGATCTTGTAATGAAAAAAAATTGAAACTAATTCCCAGTTTGATGTGTTTTAAAAATGAACAGCCCATTTCTGGGCAAACCGAATGAAACTCTCCTCGTCTTGAAAGATTTGCAGCCCAGCAGGGCCGATAAATCAAGTAGGCGTTGTTTGGGTATTTCTTTAAAAAAATAGAACTGGGCTAGCCATTTTCAGCAAGAAAAAAAACACAACTGGGCTCATGACGTGGTAAACATAAATAAAACCCTGGCTAGATGGGCCACAGCCCCCGCACAGCCCCATTGTTACCCTGATCCATCGCTAGAACTAGTATAAATAACAACTGCTTGTTCCTCAAAAAAAACTGCGCGACTTGCTGGGTCCCTGGTGTCAGCCGCTCGTAGTGTAATTCTCTCGTTTATTGACTACGTTGACAATGGCGTGAGCCCCAGATGTCCAACCATTAGGAGGAACCATATTTTTGGGCTTGTACTATAGAGGCACTTGCTTGCGTACTGCCATGATGCTGGTGGGTCCCTACTGTCATCCTCTCCACGTACAATCATCTCCTTCTTCCTCTTGGTTGTTGATGACATTGACAACGCAAGAGGGCGGCGCACCGCGCACGGCGAGCGAACCAAGGCTGCAAGGCGGAGGACGACGGCGAGGCCTCGAACGGAACGAACAGGAGCCGTTGAAGATGCGCCGGTTCAGTCGCAGGCGGAGGGGAGTACGAGGGTTGACTGGTTCGGGCGCGGGTGCGTGTTGGGGCTGACGTCGCCGGAGAATAACAGGACATGTGGGGGAATAGAAGGACGGACTATTCAACGTTGGAGGGTACGTACGGTAGGGCGGCGGAGGCGCAGCCAGCCATGGGAGGCGGGAGCTGGCGGAGCCGACGGGGTGGTTTGGTTTGGGCGGCTGGAGGAAGAAGAAGACAAGAGATAGAAGATACACGACACATGTTGGATGTCAATCCAACGGCTGGTAGGCAGAATCGTTTGTTGACTGGCTAGTAAGTCGACACCACCTTGGATAGGCTATTTCCTCGCGGGTCCTAAATGTCAGAATCCAAATCTGTCACGGTCATGTAGCCTTTCCTATGAAAATTTACAGCCCATTTGATGTGCTAGTTCGAAATAAGTTTGTGGGTGCTGGTGGGGGCTAATCACTTGGCTTCTGTAATGCACAGTGAGCTCAAGCAGCTGGCGAGAGTGATGTTATTTCCCTTGGTTGGGATTTGTTACAATATTTCACTCTAAATTAAACGAATGGCAAGCCATTTGCCTTGTTTCAAAGAAAATATGACAGTCACAGCCGAGTTGAAAAGGGCAGGAACATCTAACTCCAGCTTACAAACTGTACAAAAGCACGAGGGTTAATTGTTCATCAGGTTTACAAAAAAACCAGATTGAAAAGGGCAACAACATCTAACTCCAGCACTGTTTTCGGTAGTCATAGTCAAATGGATCGGTCAGGTCCATAGAATGAACATCCTGGGTCATAAAATTTACTGGATTATGACCACAATATGTTGTAAATAGAAGCCCGGCACGTTTAGTAGCTCTTTTGCCCACCTGAAACTCCTTTTTTTGCTCTTCGACATACCCATCCGTCAAAACCATGCTGCTGATAAACTTAAGCCTGATGGACAATAGTAACCTCGCATTCAGCAGCAAGAATGTGACAAATCTTGTGTTTGCACGGTTGGCTACATATCGTTCTAGTGTTATTGTCTTCAATCGAATCTCATGAGAAGTGAGAAAATCCCGATGCTTACGAATCCACCGATTGGTTATAACTTTCTTACCCCGTCCTGTTGCCTAAATAGACATGAAGATTGAAAACAGTTAAGGTCTAAAAGAAGAGTGTCGAAAGAGCAACAGCTGAACGGGTAATTCTAGTACACTATATGCGGGCTTCCAATGTGCGTGAAATTATCACCTTTATATGCAACTTGTGCAGACCTGGAAAGCATTGCAGCAAGCCAATAATCTTGTTCAGATCAAAACTATTCATTTGGATATATAAGATCTTGACAGAATCCAGCACCATTGATAGGCCATCCATGGAGAAACTCTTCATTGAGCATAGAACATAATATTAGTACAAAATGTGTACTCCAAGATGATATATAAATTATGCGCAGAAATTTAAAATGCAGCTTATGGTTACAAGTGTAGATGATAATATAAAGTACCTGAAGAACTGTGGAGCCAAACACCATATTGAAATGAGCACAGAGATCATGTATTACACCCAAGGTCACCAGTTTAGGCGCAGAGAGGACGGTTATTTGCAACGGTGAATAACTAGAATCAAGGATCAACCTTTGAAGTGAAGGGGCATCTTGGATGATGAGCTGCCTTCCGTCAAAAGAAATTCCAATTCTTACAAGGTTAGGCGACTTTATTTGGAGATAACCGATTCTAACTGTGAAAACAAGCACGAAGCACTCCAGCGCAGGGCAACTGGAGTGGATGATGCTGTGCAATGAGGCCTCCGATATACGAACCCGCACAAGTGAAAGTTTCTTGAGAAATGGGAGTCAAAGGTTTAGTACCAGATTGTCTGGTAGGTAGCACAGCGCAAAGGTGGCGGTGTGGAGAGAGGATGAAAACCGCGAGATGGACATCGATGCTGAGGGCACAAGTTCATGGCGTTCGGTATGTGGTATGTGATTTCCAGGGGAATAGTAGAACTCAAGCAGCTGTAGTTCTGTGAATTCAGGGGATTTCAGCCAGGCGTCCACCGTGCAGGGCATGGTATGCTTGCTCAGGTAGCATGACAGGATGCAGAGGCTTTGAACGGAGCCCTGGTGGGAGGAGATGGCTCTGGGGATTTCAAAATCATTGAAGAGAGATAGCTGACGACAGTCGAGATTAAGGGGCACGGCGCGCCATAGAGCGCGCCACCGAATTGAGAGGACTTGGGTGCGGCAGCAATCCTTGGTGGGGAGAAGCGAGATGATCTCCCCAAGGACGGCGTCCAGGAGATCGCTGATGTGGTCCACCCGAGATTCTACGGGTTCCTGGGATCCGGTGGGGGCGGGGTCGCCACTTCTCCCTGTGCTGCCGGGTGCGGGATCTACAACAGGCGTCACCGCTGGCGGGAGCCTCATCTTCTTAGCGCTGGGGTCAGCCGACTCCATTTTTCTCGAGGGCGTCGCGTCATCCTCACGGATTTGAGCAGAGTAATAAATGATGAGCCTAGTTGTAGTGCGAGCGAAGAAGAAGGGGAGCTGGGGGTTTTCTGTAGGAGTGAGGAAGAAGGGGAGCTGGGGTTTTCTGTAGGAGTGAGGTGAGGAATTTGGGGGTACGAGTGGAGCGAGCTGACATGAGGTGGGTGGGAGCGAGGAGGAAGAAGAGCACCCAGGTTTTTTTGGGGGGGGGGGCGGTGTGCTGGGTGTGGGTAGCGCCTCTCATTCGGTAAATATATGGGCTTTTGAATTGATTTTACTATTTACTAGTGTGGATGGGCTGTTTTGTCTTGGGCCCAGAGAAACAATTACTACTAGTACAGTGGAGACACTCTACAGCTACCCAGAAAAACAATTACTACTAGTAAAGTGGAGACACTCTACCGCTTCTGGCTCCTCCTAGGTCATTGAAACGTCTCCCTCTACTGAATGCCGTTATACTTTTGTTCACCGACATGCGGGACATGCAGTGCGCGGGCCCAAATGCCATCCACGAAATTAGAAGGCAGTATGCAGGCGGAGAGTCACCCCGGTCGTAGCGCGGCAGTAACGAGCCGTCGTATCACAAAACCCCACCTCCCCGCAGTCTAAGTTTGACGGACGAAGCAACCATCATTTCACTCTTCGCTGAATCCCCTTCCCCCTCACCGTCTTCAAGAAAGGCAACACTCGCATCTGCCACTGTTCTTCTCTCCGAACGAAGGGAAGGTAAGCGGATCCGTGATGTTGGTATATTTTCGTTCAGAGAAAAAAAAGGACTTTTGCAAAGCAGTAAACGATCCTCACTCTCTTTTTTGTTTCATTGTCATTGCGGTTGTGTTTTCCTTTCAGTGGTCTCCTAGTATTCGTCAGTTTCATGATGGACCAAGGAGAACCAGGCAAAGATCTGCCGATATTGGAGCAGACGCGGGAGGCTGATCCCCACGAGACAAAGAGCTCCAAGAAGATGGAGGAAACCACCGAGCCGACCCCAGATACGCTCATGGCCACTACTGAGATGGTCAATGCCCCGTTTGAGGTTAAAGCCCCCGTGGCACTGCATGAGCAGTTTTCCCCCTTCGAGGATGTGTCCCCCCCCCCGCTGAGCTGCCCAAGGTGATTTCCTTCTTTGCCGATCTCGATTGTGGTTTTTCATCTAAGTATGTGGTGATTTTTTAGAAAAGGAAGTATGTGGTGATTAATAATGCAAAATTTTATTAGCTTTGATGCCATGCTATACATAGTGGTTTAAATAACTTGTGTTTCTTATACTGAAAAGTAATTCAGAATTTGTTTCTGTTTCAATTAGAGCCCTGATGCAGACAAGGATTGTGTGGTTGTACATGTCACTCGCTATGAGGCGGATGACCTGAATATACGCACTGGGAAAACAGAGTTCTTAGGCTGTTGGATCCTGGAAGCCATTTGCGGTTATACCAATGAAGAGTTGCATTCCAGCCTCACTATTGTCAGGCGTGTTGTCCAGGGTGTACTGAAGCACAAGAAGTTCACAGCTACTCTTTCGTTTGTGAGGCATACTGTTCTTGTCAAGCTTACGCAGGAAGATGACGTGGCATGCCTCCACAAACAAGTTTATCAGTGGCAAGGCCACAAGGTTGTCTTCATGAAGGTTCACAGGATTGAGCTGCCGCGGGACGTCCTCGATGATGTTCATGGCAAGGTCCGTGTTGTGTGCAGCCCAAATTAGATCGAGGCATGAAATAGTTGCCCCAGCTAGTGTTTAATAGTAGTTTGGATTGTGTCTAATTATCCGAACCTTGCCTGTTATCGACCCCTCTGGGGCTAGTACTCTGTTTGAATCCGTCTATGGGAACTGCTGCTACTTTTGTGTGCCCGTGAATCATGTGAGAACCATCGTAATTGTTGCCGAAACAGATGCGTCCTCACTAGTTTTTTCATGAATATGGCATGGTAAGACATAAGTTGTCACGGTTTATCATATGAGCAGTGTGTGTTTTGATGAAATAGAGCACTCATTCGAGAACCGTGCGCCGACGTATACATAAGTACTTGTAAACACTGTTGGTGCTACCCCACTTGTAAGCAGTTGTGCAAAACACGGCACATTGGCTCAGCTCGCTTCAACACTAGGCTATCGACCAGCTAACAATCAATAATCTGCTGTCTGACATATAAGCAACTATGTATCTTGTTACAGTGGTTCATGCAGTTAATTGAGGCCACAATGTAATAAATTCCAAACGTTCACACGCTAGTCCAGCGCTCATGTGGAACACTCACATTAAACTCGTCTTCATAAAAAACTTGAAAAACATAAGTTAAGCAATTTTATACATCTCAATGATTCATAGAACATAACAAACATATACTAGTTCATAGCAAAAGACAAAGTTGTGAGAAGGTTTACAAATCAGGAAAAAACAAGCAAGGCTTCTCTGAGCAAAGGGCCTCCCGGCAGGCTTAAATTTCCTGGAGTTCACTCTGGTTTTTTCTTGTTGCCACCATCCAGGGTTAGGTTCTCTCATTCCAGAATAACCAATTATAATTGTGGTCTCAGCTGGAATGCTGAACTGAACCATGCAGTGTACTGACCAGCTGAAATGCTTGTGCATTCTACTAAATTTAAGCACCGCTATTTGCAGAAATAACCAGACCACAATGCCTCTTGTCCGCGCACCTGTCCAAAAAACCGCCGTGCAGCCGTGCCAGCTAGTCCTCGGTCCATGGATGAACTGGTATAAAGTGCATTCCGGACTAGGATGCAGTTGTTTTCGCTCGTCCCTGCACTGCAATCAGGAAGTAAAACGTACGAATCAGCTTCTTTTAGATTGCGTTGGTCATTCTACCTTAGTTACTACCAATGTAGGGATACCTTGAAGACGGGAGGTTAGATGACGGCAACGAGGGATAGCCATCTCATTTTGCGCAGTTGTACTAAAACTGAGGTGTGTGCTTTTGATTGCGCGGATAGAAACGATACGGAGACAGACATCCCTAAACGATATGGAGACAGACATCCTTGTTTGCGCAAATACGAAATACGGTTATTTAAACAGTGAAAGATATTACTACTTTCCCCCGTTTCCTCTTAGAACCAAGTCCTAGATTCATGCTACAGCTTTCCCACTTTCTTCCCTGTTTGAACCAACGCTTTGAGTCGACTGTATGAACTAGCTTTACTTCTAATAATAGTAGAAGTCTAGGTGGCTTTGGAACAGCGGACGGAAGTAGAAAAGGATCCACACGAGGGGAGCTGGGGTAGTAGAGCAAGGCAGGTTTCGAAGGAATATATACCTGAGGGTCGTTGGCATGTGGCAAAGACGGCGTCGGGAGGCTGCATCTTGGCCACAATACCGCAGGGAGGAAGAAGGGGTCGGAGGCCCTCCCGAGCCGGCGCTCTCTCGGAGAGAACGGCACGGCCGCCGATCGGGACGCGCGGGCAGCCGTTGGTCTCCTCCCTCGCCGCCGACGACAGTGTGAACGATGCACCTACACCCCTGGCCCGGTCGAGGTTGTCCGGCCGGATTTGTGACCAGCCGTGAGCTGAGAGAGAGTGTGGCCACCTATGTGTTGCTTAGATCTGGAGAGCATGAGAGAGTGAATGAGAGGAACCCTAGTAAAGCAAGCGCTAAGGCTCCTGCTTTTACATATAGTGGAGTGATTTTGTTGTACCAGCTTCAAAAAATGCGCTCCTACGTGTACCCGCGAGTGGGTGTGAGAGAACTAGTGCGTGCGTGCACCGCTTCTCTTCGTGAGAGTACAATATACTATGCCCAAAGAACGTTCACCGCAAGAGTAGTAGTATAAGTGTGTGACGTGTGAGCTAAAATAAAATGTGCGCGCCGTCTTTTGTTTTTTAGAAGTTCTGAGGGTAGGGTGTGAAGAGCACATATGTGCGTGACGTCTACCTGCAGATAGATGGTGCGTGCGACGTGCGAGTCTGCGAGAGGACTCGGGAGAGTCGTGACTCGTGAGGGTGCGTGTGCGTGAGAGAGAGGGGGGCACGTATCAATGCAATGCATGTGTTCGTAAATCATTATCTGACAAACGTTCGCCACAAGCCTTTTCCCGACGAACGCCGTAAGAACCGTTAGATCGGCATCCGAGAGTGTCAGTTTTGCCATGTCATTTAACAGAACAACCACTCCTCCTACACACAAATCTTCCACGTGAGTGTTAGCAACTGCCGTATGCTCCCTCTGTTCCGAAATGCAGTGCATATAGCTTTATTGAAAATTCGAACCTCGCAAACTTTTACCGAGTTTTCGTGTACCAAATTGCACATGTAGAATACCATGTATATATCATTTCATTCATCTTCGAGAGGTAACTATAAAGATGGGTGAGGAGTCTACAAAGAAAGACCATCGTATCACCCGCAGCAATTTCAAGCATCCTTTAGTGTCGAGGAATATCATAGGAACTCTATATGATATGATTTTTATAGGATTTTTTCCTTTAGAGCCAATTGGTTCATAGGAATAGATTCATATACTCCACATTTCAAAGGAAATAAACATGATATCATTTCTATAGCTTTAGAGCCACTTGGTTCATATGAATGGATTCCTATACTCCCTTAATTTCAAAGGAAAATAAACACTAGCGTATATTCAATAGAAAAGTTCCTATGATATGAACCAAATTACATCTCTTTTCTAATCCCTCCTCATAGGAATTGAGATACATGTCATCTCTAGATTCAATAGAAAAGTTCCTATGATGTGAACCAAATGACATCTCTTTTCCAATCCCTACTCATAGGAATTGAGATGCTCCATGTCATCTCTTTCCCTACAACTTCCATGTATACATCTTCTATTCCTAAATAGATAGTACAACCCACTAGTAGCTTTTTTCCAAAACATGCAACTATGGCACAAGAACTATATAGTGTGCCAATAACTTTGAAAGATGGTCGCTGAATGAAGCTAACCCGACAGTGCAGAGATAGGCAAATCCAAGCACTACTGGCCGTTGGATATCATCAACATTCCACCAGATCTGCCACATGTACAATTTAGAAGACTCCATGGTTGAACTTAAGCATAATGCACAAACCTCAAAACACAAGCACTTCTCCTTTGTTCTAGAATCTTCTGTATCATAATTGATTATTTTTTCTAAATGAATTGCCATTATTAGTTTTTTACTTTATGATTTACAATGCACAACCCCATGAATCTTAACATTTTTATAAAACTAATTGATTTTGAATGAGATGAACTATAAGAACTAAACGAACATCTACATCATGCATATATGACTCAAAGCTTTACATGCTATAGTGTGTATTTATTCATAATTTGGTTTCGAAATCTCATGCGTTCGATACATGTGTACCTTACTAGTTTTGAGTAGAGTAGCAAATTTCACGCGGCCCCGGGTATATCAAAATGAAGGGCCCATGCATCATTGCCTTTCGGTCGAACCTACGTCCACAATTTTTTGTACGTACTATATCTCCACTGGTCCCCGAACCCAAAATGCTGCCTCGTTCCCGTAAAACCAAGCGGCCCACACATATTTAAGGCGTCGACTCGAACCCGTTTACTACGACGTGGCACCGCACGCCGTAGTACTCCTACAAACCCTACCGCCGCACTCATCATCGGTTTTCTTCAAGAGGACGAGGGAGAAGCCGATTTGTAGTGGAGGCGCTTTCAAAAAAAAGGATCTGTAGTGGAGACCCCTACCCTAGGGTGCCCTAGGTAGCTACCACACGCATCATTGTTTTCTCTTTTCTTTATGCTCTTGCGCCCTAGAGTGAAATGATGGTTGCTTCGTCCATCCAGCTTAATGCAGGAAAGGTGGGGCTTTGTGATTTGACCCCTCATCGCTCATTTTCTACTACTGCGGCGCTACGACTGGGGTGCCTCCAATTCCAACCGTTGCTCCGAACTGTAATTTGGTGCATCGCACGTGGAACAAGATGGTGGATGAGCCACATGTCAGCCAAAGGGGTCCTGTTAAGTGTGTCGCCATTTCGTGTGCGGACTGACCCTGCTTGAGTTGTTACGCCAACACGACAGGAGCAGCCTACCACTTGGTTTTGCTCCTTGGTGAATCCCGACTATATTGATCTAGAAAGATACGTGCTGAACTACCCTCTCCGTCTTGGTTTTTTTATTTTTAGGCGTCTCGGTTTATAGGGCATGCACGTAGTTCTAGGTCATCCATTTGACTAACTAAATATGAGTTACTATGTCACAAAAAGTTTATCATTGGATTCTTAAGAGGATGTAGTTGTATTTAAAAGTCGAGGGCGGGGCTTTTCCTGCGCGATAGGCGGGGCAGTTCCGCCTAGTCGGTTCGACAGAGACGCGAGAAGACGAGGGAGTAGGCTGCTGCAAACGTAGGGCTGTGTGATTTGACAGCGAGTTACTGCTGGACAGGTGGGGCCTCGTGATTTGACTTGCCATTATCATTTTAACTGCGGCGCTACGACCGGCGTGAGTCTCCTGATTCCTGACCACCTCCATACAGGTGCCTCTCCCAATGCTCCACCATGTAGTAGAGGCTGGCTCTTGCATGAGAGCCCACTTCTCCACTTTTTCCTTGCCTCTCTTTCCTCCACATATGCAAAAATGCCATGTAAAGCGCACTATTGTACTTACTTTTACTTGCTCCTACAGGTGCTTAAGCTTGCCACATAGGCATAAAGTATGATGTGGCAAGTTAATCAAGAAGAGAGAGACTAGTTTGGTGACCCAAGGAAGAAACGGTGCTAAGCGCGTGTACCTAGGTGAAAAGACAATTTTGAGTCTATAGCTAATTAAATGAAGCAAACTTAGCAACACCATTTCATTGGAAGAGGTCACTCCTTGGCAAATGCAATAAATACTAGTACTCCCTATGTCCCATAATATAAGAATGTTTTTGGCACTACACTAGTGTCAAAAACGTTCTTATATTATGGGACGGAGGGAGTACGAAGAAAGAGATAGAGAGGAGTAAAAAAATACACTTATAGCCAACCTTGTTGTAGTATGAGTGACTAAGTGATGACTATGTATGACATGCCAACATCAGATAGCCTAACACACCGTGTTAAATCTCCAAGGGCGCGACCGCGTGAGCGACACGACGGTCGTGGTAGGCGCGACCATGATACGGGCTGCTGGCAGCCCTTGGATCTGAGATCAAACGGTCGCATGCTAAGTTGCTGAAAATTTGCAGAATAACCCTCCAGGATAGGATATTCACCCATAGGTCTAGAATCACGCCATGCAACCGTTCGATCTCAGATCCAAGGGCTCTCGGAAGCCCGTATCATGGGAGAATGGAAAGCCATTACCCTGCCGTTCGCACGCTGGCAGTTCGCTCCTACTCGTCCCCGCACGTCCTTCAATACTACGGCGGTTCGCTCCTAGTCGTCCTGTCCATTCACATTACGGCAGTTCCACTAATCCTAACCCTCCTCCCAAATCTATGGCGTCCCAAATCTCCACGATCGGCGGTGAGTACAAGGTTAGAACCATCACCGGCGATGAGTTCGACATCATCTACACCCGTTCTTCCGCGACGGTGAAAGGATGCCTTTCTCGATTCAGACGCATGTTCGAAAACTCAGATGATGAGTGGGTCGCTGGGCTAGATGTTGAGTACACCACAGTCCTGGGACGAGAGAAGGATCTAAAGGACGAAGAGAGGAAGAAGCCCGCCGTGATCCAGGTTTGCGTACATAACGTTTGCTTGGTCTACCAAATATGCCATGCCGACGTTGAGTGCCAGGATTTTAAGAACTTCCTCAAGGACAAAACAGTGAAATTCGTTACTGTAGACTTTAAGAACGACAAAGAAGTCCTGGGTCGGACAGGCCTCGTTGTAGGCAACCCCTTCGACCTCCAGAAGAATCGGCTGGTGCCCTCTCGTCAGCCTTCAATGCTGACCCTGGCAGGAGCCATGGTTCATCCTTCGTACCGTAAACTGGAGAAACCTCATTACACGTTTCATCGTCATGCATGGCAGCGGAATGTACTAGATATAGACCACATCCACTACGCTGCAATGGATGGCTACCTTTGTTTCAATATCTACAAGGGTGGGATGAAGAGCAACAGCCAAGTGTGCGGTTCAAGCAAAGAAGTATCGGCCAAGAGGAAGAGGGACAAGGACGAAGTCGATGACGTGGACGAGGACTCCGAGTAAGGTGGCAGTGTCGTTGCTCATGGTGGTTCTAAACTTCTAATGCAGTGTCTACCGGATTAGTTGCATAGTTTAATTTCAGGTGTGCTTAGTTTAATTTGAGGGGTGTGTTGTGCTGAGCCCCCAGCAGAACTATGTTATGTTTCTTCTCGTTACATTAACTCTTCAGTATGTACATACTACTAGTATTTCTTTAATAGAATTTAGCACCCCAATTAAGCACGTACTAGCTTTTTTAATAGTACTATATGCATAATTTGGCGACGAGCGCTCTCTATATCTACCACCTTTTTTTAATTTCAATTTTTGCTCCATGGCGCAATCCATCGATAGTACTACTGTACAAAAGTATACATTTTTTAAAAGGCTAGAGTACTGTTCATCACATATATAGCCTGTTAAATTCTTAACCTAGAACGACGTGCATGCCACGTAGTAAACCGATACAGAGGAAGTATAGTGAAAATGAGGTGATTTTACCGAGCGATCGGCGGGGGGGCATGGCCTGTCATGCGGTCCCACGTGTCATGATGTACCAAGGCGATGCGCGTGTCCCTCTTGAGGCAGAAGCAATACTACGTGGTTTGAGATGATGGCGAACCGAAGTGTGAAATAATGGTTGCTTCGTCCGTCTGGGAAGGTGTGGCATTGTGATTTGACGTCTCATTGCTCATTACTACTACTGGGCCCGTACGAGTGGGGTGCGTCCCCCTACTGTTCTGCACTGTTATTTGGTTCTTGACACATCGACCCGGTTGCTATATGTCCCACATGTCGGCCACAGGAAGTACAGAATTCATGAAAGGGAGCGTCGACGGAGGAGTATACTACAGAATTCATGAAAGGGAGCGACTTAGTTTTGGAAAAATCTGTTTTTACGGAGTACGTACCCACTAGGGTTTATAGGGCTCATCTAAAAAACATTCGTTTTTCCGTTTGATAAGTCTCAATTCTACTATACTAGTAGTAGTACCATTACATGTTGGATTTCGAGGTGCGTTAGATCACCCGACGCAAGCAGTGTCAAGAGGAAACTAACCAATGCATGTACAAGTTCATGGAAATTTAGTGGTCATTCATGCATTCGTTCAAATTAATGCCTCGGTAAACATAACTTCTTGAGAAAAACGAGCGTACTAATTACTTGTGCAAACTACGAAATTAATTCGACCACTCACCGTCTACCTTGGTTGGAGAGATTTTGAAATTGAGCCATAAACTGGAAAGGAGGGAGTAGTAACTTTTGTCTCGATTACTATTTGTAGCCTTGTATAGATGGAAAATGTATTTTTTTATAGTGGCCTTGTATAAGTAAATGGAGGGAGTACTAACCAAAGTACGTAGTAGGGACGAGGAGTAAATGGAGGGAGTAGTAAAATTTTCTCCTCGTCCTGCGAGCCACCGCGCGCGTGGGCGAGGGAGCGGGCGTAAAGGCGTACAGTAGTAGTAGTACTACTACTACTCGTAAGCAAGCTTCACCTCATCCTGCGAGCCACCACGCCCGTGGGCGGGGGAGACTACGTACTAAGCAAGCTTATCCTCGTTCTGCGAGTTGACGGGACACATCAAAAGTACTCCAGTGTATAGACCCTTGCCTCTAAGGTAGGCCCCACATGGTTTGCCTCTTTTTTTAATCTAACATAACGCGTCAAGTCGCAATTTGTTTGTTAACCCGTGGTAGACGATCCTCCCTCCACCAAGTGGACAACCAGTACACGTGCCAAATTACCACGTGAGCTGCCTTTTTCGTACAGAAATGAGCTCCACCGTGTACCCGCGCGGGTGTGGTTGGGAAAGAGACGGGAGTACATGTGCCGTGCGTGCACCTCTTCTCTTCGTGCACATCCCCCACCTACGTGGGTGTGTGTGAGAGAGATACAAACCTAGACATAATGCGCCGTCCATCCCCATGCCTCCGCCCAGTCCGACCACCAGTCACCACCACGCCCCACTCCTCCTCACCTTATCTCTCATCTTTCTCCCTCCATTTTTATATACAAGGGGCCACTATCAAAATTACAATTTGCAGCTATACAAGGCCACTAACACTAATCGATGCAATATTAATGGTGTTTGCCTCATGGTACTAGCAAAGGAGGACATTAATTATCCCTTGCATGCATGCGGGAGTTTGTAAAAAAATGCATCTTGATGTTCCGTGCAATGCACGGGCATCTTGCTAGTCCATGAAAACAACACATGGCAAAATTCCACGGCGAACGAGGGATTTGAATCTGTTGGGAGGGGCTGTTTGGATCTTGCCCGGGGTAGCCAAAATATTGGCGACCCTTTTGTACACCGGTGCCTTTGCCACCGATGAACAAGGAATGGCTCGGGTGCTCATGCTGTCATGCATCCTCCAGCGCGCACGTTGGAGACAAGCTCGCACGAGGTGTGTATTTTTGTCCCACAACACCGCCCGAGCCGCCCGCAGACCGACCGGCGGCCCGCAAATTACGCCATCCAACCGTAGCTACACACATTATGACAACAACTCAACCAACCAGACGAAATTCACGCAAACACGTAGACAAACTGATATTTCATATAAACAACGACGGAAATCATATAAAATACTAGATTTTCATACAAACATGACGGATTTCATTACATTCAAATGAACTACGCGGTGCTAGTTCTGGACAGCACAGGTATATAATACCTGGCCTAAATGGTCGCCCGCCGATCGATTTGTGTTCCTCATGTCGGGCAGCACGATCACTGGACTGCCGGGAGCCCCAGAGGTATATGCTTCAGCGCAAAGGACGACTCGCTTCCCCACTGCCCAACTGATATCATTGGCTGGTGCCGAAGATGATGGTGGCCGGCACCGGTTCGAGTTCATCACCGGCCACTACTTCGCCATGGCCGGCACCGGCTCGAGTTCATCCTAACATTCCCCTCTTCCGTGGAGCCCATGCGGGGTCGACGAAGGTCCTCGCAAAAAAAGGATCCGGCAAGACATCTGCTGTGTACGCCGGTGTCGCCTCCGCGGTGGCCTTCATGGGACCCAAGCGGCGGCGGCCTCCTGTGTTCTACTTCTCCTCGATGATGGCGGCGGACGCGGAGGCGCTGGCCACCGACTCGTCGCTCTCTGCGCACCTGGCTTCCGTCACTTCTTGCTTGGCGCGGCCGCCGGCATGGGAGTCTCGGCCACAGAAACGGGAGACGCGGTACGAGGCGGCGGCGTGGACGGCAGCAACGACGCCCGTGCGCCGCTCCTCGTCGAGCTGGCCTGGAGCGGAGAGTTGCTGAACCGCGCGCCGGCTTGGGGCGGCGACTGGCTCCGTCGGGCGAGGGGAGGGAGGTGGATCAGCGAGCTGCATAGCTCGTATCCGGCGGGCTACCCAGCCGGCTTGGATGCGGAATAACTACTCTTCATAAGCCATTGTAAGAGTGGACAAAATGGTGGAGGAGATAGGGGAGCGGCGGAGGTGTGCGATTCTTGGCCGGCGTTTGGCCTCGTTTGAATAGGAGATTAAATAGACTGGGGACGGGAGGAGCTTGGCCTGCGTTGCGTTTAACGCCGGCCCGGTCATGAACGGACGTGTCCAGAGTGGGTTTCTCGGCTTCCACACGGGCGGGTTTCATGGAGGCGTTTGAATGCGGCACGGAGGCGTGTTCAGCCGGGCGTGCCGCGAGTTGCGCCCTCGACTCTGACCTAGGACACCGCGCCGTTCTTCCACTGACGTGTGGGCTCTTTGGGTGGATGGCCTGCATGTCAGTGACCCAACGCAGGCAGCGCACAACAGAGGAACCTTTGGTGGGCCAGGGCGGTCAGAAGCGGGCATTTCATAAACCGTTGATTGTTCATTGAGTGTGACGTCATCTTTTTCATGTAGATAAGCCTACTATGTTGATAGCCCGTTCGATATGTTGTGATTCATAAAGACCGCTACAAACATCAATGTTCTGCTTATCACAGATAAGATTGATTAATACCCGTAACAATCCATGTCCTTAACAAAGGGTCCATGCACGTATAGGTTGAGCGTGTGTCTTGCGTCGTGTGCTGTGTGCATGCAGGCGTGCGAGTGTTGCGTGCGTGCAAGGGTACGTTTCAGTGTTGCATGCATGGGTGCGTACGTGCGTGTGTTCGTGAGTGCATGTGTACGTGTCAGTGTTGCACGCCAGCATGCGTGCGTGTGTACGTGTCAGTGTTGCACGCCTACATGCGTGCGTGTCTTGCGTGCGTGCATGTGTACGTGCGGGGTGAGGCTACACGTCAGTCGACTGACTTTTTCATCTCTGCTCATTAGATTTTCCAGCCGTTGGATACAAAATCAAGGGCCTCCAGTTTATCATCAAACTCGACCCCCCCTGAGCCGCCAGCCACCACCGGCCGAACCGCCAGCCCCCGCCGCCCGCTGCCGGCCCGCCCTCCCCGAAACCACTCCTCACCGCCGGTCCGCCGCCGCACCGGCCATCCCTCTAGCCCCCTCCCCCGCCGAGCTTTTTCTCCGGGGATCCCCACCCCACCGCCTAATGAACGCCCCCCAACCAGAGGTCTCACGACTTCGAATACCCACCGACCACTAATTTATTACCATTTCTGTCCTTCATATATGCGCTAACGTGTGGGCCCTATGGTAATGTGCGCTGCTGAATGTGGACCATTTGACTGGTCAATTGATCGTGTTATCAACAAATTACGGAGCTGTATGGTGAGCCAGTGACCGTATGATCACCCTAAAATGTACTCCTATTTTATTAACACAGTACAGACTCAAACTACCATTTCTTTCTTTCATATACGGGCTGACAAGTGGGCCCCACGGTTACGCGCCCCGATGGTGCAACACAAGTTGCGCCGCGTGGAACGTTTGACTGGTCAATTGATTGTGTCATCAACAAAATACGGAGTTGTACGGGTGAGCCAGTGACCGTATAATAATGATATGTATTTGTTTAACACGGTACAGACGCAAGGGCTCATATATACGCGCAAGCACTCACCGCTATAAGCGCACACACGCGAACCCTACCCCTATGAGCACCTTAGAGAGAGTGGGCCAACATATATGATCTTGAAATTTTACGAAGTCACCATAGGTGCCTCGTAGTCGAGTGGAACGTCTCCTCCCACTGAACGTACATCGCCGGAAAATACTGAAATTAACACAAGATAAATGCGAGCACCGGGACTTTAACCTTGGTGGGCTCAAGAAACCATTGTCCTCTAACTATCCAACCACATGTTGGTTAGCACGACAAAATGTATGTGGTGACCGTGATGAGCTTATTCTAAAGTCCAGTGACCATATCGTGCTTTCGCTTCAAATACAATGACCATAAGTGTCGTCAACAAAATACGGAGCACGCATCAAGTGCAAAGTCCGTCAGTGTCATCAACAAAATATGGAGATGTATCGTGAGCTAGATCCCGTTGTACTATTGTATATGCTTATTTTCTTAGTGGCCGATTGCGTGTGTGGTGTGGTGGGCACATCATTTCTAGTTGTGGTGGGTCAACATGAAGACTCATGGGTCGGTTCCATCCTGCGCCACATATAGGTTGGACCGAGACGTGTTATACGAAGACCCATGTGGAGGACTCGGCGTACAACACGAAGCTACCAGAGTCGCGGAGGACTCTATCCCCACTGGTGATAAGCCGACTATATATGATTTGTAACCCTAGGCCCTTAGTATGTTATACAAGCTTGGGGGCTAGTTCGTTGATAGTATGCACACACGCACAATGCCTGGTATTCACGTGTACTTTGTACACACCCCTATCACTAATATACAGTACCAGGAGTAGGCTCTTTCTTCAACTGCAAGGGTCCGATCCAAACTAGGGTAAAACTTTGCCTCGTATTACCATCCAGCCTAACAGCCAGGGATATCCTACCGAATGATATGATGAAATCATATCTGCCAACTACTAAGAGAGAGGTGTGTCGGGGGGAGGGCAATGTGTGCGAGAGAGGCCTAAAGATAATGTGCGGGCGGGAGACACGTAGGCACATATATGTGCGTATAGAGGGCTAGTAGAGACCGTGCATGTGTATATATGCATGTGAGAGAAGTAGTGTTTTCCAACTGAGATTAGTGAAAAGAGTGGTACATAGTACTCAGAAAGAGAGAGAGAAACAGAGAGATCATGTGCGTGAGACACCCCGACACCCTGAGAGAGATTGTGAGCATGTGTGAAAGAGAAATTCTGATGCATATAAAGTGTGTGCACTTATGCGTTAGATAGAGAGATATATCGCGTTTGTGAGAACGGGGCGAGGCATAGTGCATCTACGTGTAAAAGGCGGTTCTACGCATTAAATTAAAATATAAATGGCATTATTATTTTTGGATGAGATCATGAATTTTGCAAATTGCGTATGGACGAAAATCGGTCTATCAGACACCCATACTCTATTGAATTCTAGCATGTGCATGTGTTTATTTCATATTATCGATCCATAGAGTGAGAGCGGATTGAAATACAGGCAATGGATGCTTTTGCAATTCCTATATAAACATTAATTAGTGCACTCCATGTTGTTAGTGTGAAGCACTTTATACATTTGTCACTTGCATGGATACATTCCAAATTGCTAGCTACAAAATAGAATACATGTCGAATTCAACATAAAGGGGGTTTCGAAGATTCGAATTCATAGGAAGTGCATTCATCTATTTGAACCCGAGATGATGGCATTTGTAAATTAGATGTAAAAGGGGGCATCAATCTTTGTTGTGAGTTTGAACATGCTATATATATTCATACGCATATCTAACTTCTTTTTTTTGCAACCAAGGAGATTATATCTGGAACCATGCATGAACTGAGGTAAGTTGCATATTTTTTAATATATACTCGTGTACAATGTATATTCAAATGTACCCCCTCCATTCCAAAATAATCGTTGATTTAGGATTTTTCAAGAGTAAAGATTTGTGAAGTTTGACAAATCCTGAAAGTTCAATTCAAGAGAACCGAAAACATTAATGCTTCTGCTCCCAAATATTGAACGAAGCGCCAAATAGGCCTCTGGTCACCCGAAACCGCGCGAGACTAATGTTTTGGTGGTAGGAAATTACTGTCCTGACTCTGGCCTGTGTAGCCTATCGGCCCGATGTCCAAAGGTCTAAACCGGGGTAGGTTTGTAACTTCACCAAGATGCCAGTCTCAACCGCCTCCGAGAAGCATTCATACGCCGTGGGCGCCTACCCATGCGCTCGGTTGAAATCTATCCCGCCCACATTTGGGACACCTGACATGACTGTCCTACCCCCAACCCGCAATATGTCCGAAATTTTAGATGGGGGCAAAGTTTGTAACTTTCCCCAAATTTCAAACAAGCGCGTCTCAAACCGAAACATTATTCCCCCTTAGTTCCCCGCCTCCCTCCGTTTCCCCATTCATACTCCGTGGGCGCGAAAATGCCCTCTCCACCAGCCGCGAAACCCCAGCCTCCTCCGTCCTCCACCCCATAGCGGCCAATCCACCGCCGCCCTCCTCCATCACGCCGGAGCCGGTACCCCGACGTCGTCGTCCAACGCAACCGCAACCGCAACGCCCTCAAGGACTTAGCAGCTGAAGCTGAGGTAGAGCTGCCTCCACGACGCCGACGCTGACGTGCGCCGTACCAGAACCACTCCGACCACGCCGTCCTGCGCCTCACTGCTGCGGCTCCACTGTCGCAACCGTCCACCGCATCGGAGCTGTTCCCGCTACGCCGTCGTTCGCCGCCTCGGATCTGCTTCCCCGCCGCCGACAGACGGCCACCGCACCACACTCAACAACTTGGCCATGGGTTCGTCCAAGGCTGCACCGTCCTCCACAACTTCTGGTTTCCGGCGAACAACAAGAAGATCGTCGGAAAAACAGAAGGAGGACACAACACTGCCAGCAGAAAGAGGTACTCCTCTTCCCTTATTCGTGCAAATCTTACGTCTCCGCTCACACCGTATTCATCCCACGAAAGAAACTAGTTGAGCGCTTCTTACTGCATCTTCTTCGTGATACTAAATGCACAAGGTTTCCTCCCTTTTACTATTTCACCTTTGCTAGAGGTCAGTAGCCCGCCTGGATTTCAATTCAGGGTCAGTCGAACCACAATTAAAAGAAGCAGCACCCGCTTAGGCGTGCGGAGCACCTAGTCCGCTTTTTCCCTGGGGAAGCGGCGCATCGGTGTCTATCATAGGGGTGTGGGGCGCAGGAGCTGCTTGCGCCCGATCTGGAGGTCGGCGGGGCTTGAATTGATGGCCGGGGGGGGCGGTGCGGTGAGGTCGAGGGGAGGGCGCAGGCAGGGGAGGAATATTGGGCCGGTGGTCGCTGGCGTTTCGAGGAGGATCGTCAACACTGACTGGCTGGAGGTAGATGAAGGCGATCTGCCCGTTCTTTGTACATCGGACGGTGCAGAAAAAATGGACTAACCTATTTGCTTTCAGTCGACTGTTATTTTCATAGAATCATGTAGTAATTTAGTGTGCCATGCATGTTGTAGAGCTATCATATGTCTCCCGTCATTTATTTCTCACCGACCTGCTATCTGCTACCTTTACACTGTACTAATTGTGCACACACTTCACCCATACTCAGACTATTATTTTTTTATGCATGGGTATTTCAGACTCTGACGCAGTGTTGATGAATGCAGAAAAGAAAAGACAGAAGTCGCTCAAGTGTAATTCGAAGATAAGAACTAAGCGTTTCAGCGCTCTAATGGGTGCAGTGTCATCAGTTGGCGACAATAAACGTAGCTGTGAAGTTGATGATCTCAATTGCCACACACAACCATCCCAGGTGCTTGCTTTAACTTCGCGTTGTCAAATGTGGTTGCATGTTGCATATGGTGTCTAGCTTGTATTGCTTCCAATTTGGTTAAATTGCATCTGCTTACTTTACACATTATACCTTTGATAATGACATGCCTTCCTGTTTTTGATACATACTACATATGTCTATTAACCATGTTCGTACATCAAACTAATGCTCTTTTGTATCCCTCGTCAATCACTTATGATGAGACAGTCACCCGAGTGGGTTACTGTGAGACGCCCTACTCGTTTAAAGAGTGCAGTGTCATCCTCCCCACATGATTCTCAAGAAAAAGTAAGGCTAAATGAAGATAGTCAACGCAGCTCTCTAGTTGATCACCGCAATTCCCCCACACCACCATCGCAGGTGCTTGCTCTTACTTGGCTGTGTGATATGTGGTTGCATGTTGCATATGGTGTCTACCTTGTAATGCTTCTAATTAGGGTAAATTGCATCTGCTTAGTTAACACATTATACCTGTGAATATGACATGCCTTCCTGTTTTTGGTACATACTACGTCTTTCTATTAACCATGTTCTTACATCAAACTACTTTTCTTGTGTATCCCTCATCAATGCTCCTAATTAGTTAAATTGCATCTCCTTAGCTTACACATTATACATGTGAATATGACACGCCTTCCTGTTTTTGGTACATACTACATCTGTCTATCACACCATGTTCTTACATCAAACTACTGTTCTTGTGTATCCCGCGTCTATCGCTTATGATGAGACAGTCACGCGCGTGGGTTAATATGAGACGCAATACTCTTATAAAGAATGCAATTTCATCCTCTCCACATGATTCTAAAGAAACAGCAAGCCTAAATGAAGATATTGAACGTAGCTCTGTACCTGAAGACCGCACTTCCCCTACACCACCATCACAGGCGCTTGCTCTAACTTCGCAGTGTGATATGTGGTTGCATGTTGCATACGGTGTCTAGCTTGTAATGCTTCTAATTAGGGTAAATTGCATCTGCTTAGTTTACACACTATACATGTGAATATGACATGTCTTCCTATTTTTGGTACACACTACATCTATGTGTTAACCTTGTTCTTACATGAAACTACCTCTCTTCTGTATCCTGCATCAATCACTTACGATGAGTCACCTTTATTCGTTGCATATTGCATATTATTTCTAGCCTGTTGCCATGTATTGCTTCTAATTTGGTCAAATACATTTGTTAGGGCACCCTTTTAATTTGGCAGAGTGATATTGGTTTCATCTTTCATATGGTTTCTAGCTTGCAGCGATTCTAACAAGTTCAAGCACCTTGTGCTTAGTTTACACTTTATACATCATACATGTCAATATGTCACGCCGTCCTGTTTTTCATACATATTCCATCCTCCTATCATGCGGCTGCCTTACATGAAAGTAGTGTTCGCCAGTATCATGCATCAATGAGTTCTGAAGAGCAAATTTTATTCCTTTTTCTTGTGGGTTTGACTTGACAAGGCAAAATCAAGAAAGAGGAAGGAAAAGAGTAAGGAAGGCGATGATGGTGGTCCTCTACAGCACGTAAACTGAGCATCTGTACCGATTCTCCTTGTACTGATAGTGCATTACAAGGTCCAAGTCTCCGCTCCGCTACTCCACCATCCAAGGTGCTTGCTCTAACTTGGCAGTGTGATATCTGGTTGCATGTTGCATATGATGTCTAGCTCGTATTGCTCCTAATTAGTGTAAACTGCATCTGCTTAGCTTACACATGATACATGTGAATATGACACGCTTTCCTGTTTTTGGTACATACTATATCTGTCTATCACACCATGTTCTTACATGAAACTACTCTTCTTGTGTATCCTGCATCAGTCACTTATGATGGGACACCTTTAAGTTGGCAGTGTGATATTGGTTTGCGTCTTGAATATGATTTCTAGCATGTATTGCTTCTAGTTTGATGAACGCCACCTATGACGAGACAGTTTTAACTTGCCAGAGTGATATTCATTGCACCTTCCATATGGTGTCTTGCAGTGTTTCTAATTTGTTGAAGTGCCTTCTGCTTAGTTACCACATCATAGGTGTGAATATGTCAAGCCGTCCATTTTTTCATACATATTCCATCCTCGTATCATGACTTTGCCTTTCATCAGAGTAGTGTTCATCAGTATCATGCATGAATGAGTTCTGGAGAGCGAATGATATTCCTTTTTCTTGTCGGTATGACCTCACAATGCAAAATCAATAAAGCTAAAGGAAATTGGCAAGGCATTGGATGATGGTGGTCCTTCTGAGCAACTGAAACGAAGGTTCTCTACAGATTCTACTCCGCCATCCTCCCAACAAGATTCGCAAGACAACGCAAGGCTAGACAGTCAACGTAGCTATGTAGATGATGAGCACATCTCCCCTACTCCACCATCACAGGTGCTTGCTCTAACTTGGCACTATTATATGTGGTTGCATGTTGCGTATGATGTCTAGCTTGTATTGCTTCTAACTTTGTTGAATTGCATCTGCTTACTTTACACATAATGCCTGTGAATATGACATGTGTTCCTGTTTCTACATCAGACTACTATTCTTGCATATCCCGCATTAGTCACTTATGATAAGGCACCTTTAAGTCGCCACTGTGATATTGGTTGTGTCTTGCATATGATTTCTAGCATGTACTGCTTCTAATTTGTTGAAACGCCATACAGTTTGAACTTGGCAGAGTGATATTGGTTGCATCTTTCATATGGTGTCTAGCTTGCAGTGCTTCTAATTTGTTGAAATGCCTTCTGCTTAGTTACCACATCATAGGTGTGAATATGTCACACCATCCTGTTTTTCATACATATTCCATCCTCGCATCATGTGTTTGCCTTTCATCCGAGTAGTGTTCGTCAGTATCATGCATGAATGAGTTCTGAAGAGCGAATTTTATTCCTTTTTCTTATCGGTTTGACTTCACAATGCAAAATGATTACAACTGAATGAAATTAGTCCGGCAGTGGATGATGGTGGTCCTTCGGAGCAACTCAAACAGGGGGTCTCTACAGATTCTACTCCGCCATCCTCCCAACAAGATTCGCAAGACAACACAAGGCTGGACAGTCAACGTAGCTATGTAGATGATGAGCACATCTCCCCGACTCCACCATCACAGGTGCTTGCTCTAACTTGACACTATTATATGTGGTTGCATGTTCCGTTTGATGTCTAGCTTGTATTGCTTCTAACTTGAATTGCATCTGCTTACTTTACACATAATGCCTGTGAATATGACACGTGTTCCTGTTTCTAGAACATACGTGTACATGATGAGCACATCTCCCCTACTCCACCATCACATGTGCTTGCTCTTACTTCGAACTGTTATACGTGGTTGCGTTTTCCGTATGATGTCTAGTTTGTATTGCTTCTGATTATGTTGAATTGCATCTGCGTAGCTTACAACTTATACCTGCAACGATCACTTACCCATAAGACACATTTAACTTGGGACTGTGATGTAGGTTGCATCTTGCATTGTCTTCTAGCTTGTACTGCTTCTAATTTCTTGAAATGGCACTTACGACGAGACACTTTTTACCTGATAGAGTGATATTGGTTGCATGTTCATATGGTGCCTAGCTTTCATTTCTTCTAATTTTGTTGTAATGCCTTCCGCTTACTGTCTTTTCATACATATTCCATCCTCCTATGGTACGTGTGAATATGAAACGCTGTCTTTTTTTGTATATATTCCATCCTCCTATCCTGCGCTTGCCTTACATCAAAGTAGTGTTTGTCTGTATCATGCACCAACCAGTTATGCAGAGCTAATTTTATTCATCTTCTTGTGGTTTTGACTTCATAAGGCAATATTAGAAAATAGGAAGGAAAAGAGTAAGTTAGGGGATGTTGGTGGTCCTCCGCACCGACGCAAACAGAGACTCTCTAGATTTGCCACTGCTACTGCTAATGAAGTTGAAGTCCCAAGTCTACATAATGAGTTCATCTCCCGTACTCCACCATCGCAGGTGCTTGCTCTAAGTTGACAATGTGATAATTGGTTTCATGTTGCATATGTTGTCTAGCCTATATTTCTTCTATTTTGATTAAATTGCACCTGCTGAGTTTATACGTTATACATGTGCATATGACATGGCTTTCTGTGTCTAGAATACACTGCATCTATCTATCATACCATGTTCTTACATCAAAGTACTGCTGTTGTGTATCCCGCATCAGTCACTCATGATTGGACGCTTTTAACATGGCAGTTTGATAGTGGTTGCATCTTGCATTGATTTCTACGTTGTACTGCTTCTAATTTTTCGAATTGCCACTTATGACAAGACACTTTTAACTTGGCAGAGTAATATTGGTTGCATCTTTCATATGGTGTCTAGCTTGCATTACTTCTATTTTCTTGAAAATCCTTCTGCTTAGTTTGCACATCGTAGCTGTGAATATGTCATGCCGTCCTATTTTTCTTACATATTCCATCCTCATACAGTTGTCTTACATCAAAGTATTGCTTGACTGTATCATGCATCAATGAGTTCTGAAGAGTGATTTTATTCTTTTGTGTTGTGGGTACAGCTTGACAAGGCAAAGTCAAAAAAGAGCAAGGAAAATAATATAGTAGGGAGTGCTGTTACTCGTCGGGTGAAACGGAAAAGGTTCTGCCGTCGAGATTCTGCTGGTACTTATAGTGCAGTAGAAGGTCCAAGTCCACCGGCTAAATCTACAAACACAGTATCACCTGCTCCACCAGCTGCAGCATCCGCTTCAACTGTACCAGCATCTCAACCAGTTACTCGTTCGTTTGCTCCGGAACTGGCCAGTTCCCAAGCTGCCTTCACACCTAACACTACTTCCGAAGCACTGCTGACACCACAGGACTTGGCAAGATCAGATGAACCTCATGAGCATCAACACCAAGACGTTACCTGACCGAGTCAAGTTGTAGTTGCATGCTCCTTTATATGTACTCTCACAGTTTGATGTACACTAACAATTTCCATATTCGTTGTTGAACTAGCACCACGGCGCAAGTGGAAATAGACATCAGGGATAATGCTTGACAGATTAACAAAATCTAAAGGAGGAAGAATGGAGATCCATTTTGAGGCAGGTTTAAAAAGGCCACATGATGCTACAGAGTCAGCCAAGTTAGTATCAGAGGCAGCCGTTGCCGTTAGGTGTCATGCACATATCCTCCCAACATGGATCCAGTACAGGAATGAGAAAGACAATACCCAGTTTAACACCTTCCTTGACCATTTATCCGTAAGTAATGTTATTCATCGCAATTAGTAATATTGTCTTGCTTTGTCCCATACTTTCTAGGACTCACATTCTTTTTTCAACAGATGAGGTTCAAGTTGGATCCGAAAGATGATGCAACTAAACAAGCATGCACTCATGTTTTTCAGTCTACTCCGCGACAGTATCGGTACCACCTTAGAAAATCTCACTTTGAAGGCAAGGCTAACAATGAAATCGCCCAAACATCTCTAGTGGAATATATTACAGATGAAGACTGGACAACCCTCGTTAAACACTGGTCTGATCCAAAGTATCAGGTAGGCTATATGTATTTGATCAGACCACATATTGAACTTGTATTTATGTATGTGCCTTACAAGTGTATCTTCTTCTAGGCTAACTGTTTGAAGAACAAAGCCAACCGTTCTAAAGTGAAATTCCAACAGACAACAGGATCTCATAGCTATATTGCACACCGCGAGGCTCTTGTAAATAGCTGCTACTTCCTTCTTTTTTTGTGCCATATTATCGTATCTATATTGACTTGTTCCAAATACAGAGGAAATCCCGTGCGGACCAAAAAGAACCTGAACCGAATGCAGTGCAAATCTTCAAGGATTGCCACACCAGCAAGATGAAGGGCATGAGCACACCAGTTCAAGCCGCTATTGTAAGTCCTTACTCCTCCTGCCTTGAACTGATAGGTACTGTGATGTGTTCCTTTAACTACTTGGTTTGCAGCCAATGTCAGTTACTCTGTTCACTTTTATTCATAGTTGTCTTAACGTATCATTTCACCTTACATGGTTTAAAAGAGATGAAGGATATTCTTTTGGTCTTGATCTGTAATCTAGTTGTTATGTTCACGTGCGCACACAATGATAAAATAGCCTGTTTGTTTTATATCTGTTTGCCCATGATATGAATGATGTCATACTATGTTCATCCTACTTTAAACCATGTCTCTTTATCCTTAATGTCAACGAATGTGAGGAAATAGAAATAAAGTAGGCATGCTACATGGACATATGTTCCGAAAGTGATTTTATTATGTAGTTGGCGCTACAATACATGCTAATGTATTACAGTAGTTCACCAAAATAAGTTATGTATAAAAGTTTAACCTACTTTGTTTGTTTTTGTCTCATTAGTAACTTATCTGGTACACTAATCTACAAGTTCAAACTTTCAGGAAGCTATGGAACAAATGATTGAACAGCCGCAACCACCTGAAGGTGACGAGGCTACTACAGGCACAATGTCACCTCTTGCTGTAGTGCGTCAGTATCTCTCCACTAACAGTGCAAAAAGCACCTTCCTGCGTAATTCTGGGTTGGTTGTCAAGGTAACCTCGTCCAAATCGCCTATTGAACAAAATCTTCCTGCTAGACAGAGTGATATATTTGTGCTCCAGACACAAGTCCAATCCCTAATGGACGTTGTTTCGGAAACAAGAATAGTGGTTGAGAAATGTCGTCAAGATATGAATGGTTTTGAAACCAGACTATCAGACATGCGCTTCGTTGTTCAAGAGCAATGGCGGAAAAAGGTGGAGATCGTGCTGCTCCATCAGATTCTATAGCCTGAAACATTAGCACTTAGGTCAAATGATGTGTGCTTCTATACATTTGATGGTGCTTTTTTCTGGAAGGACTGTAAACTTTATGCCAACAGGCCTTTTGTTGTATGGTTGGAATTTATTTTGTTGTGATACAACATTTATGATGCTGCCTTAGGCTGCAGTAATTACGACGCTATTTTTGTATAGTGTAGGTTTATCTTAGTAATGTATTCGGCCGAAAGCTTCGTAGGAGCCCAACATGCCAACATTCGTCGGGCCCATTCCAATTGGGCTAAAAACGATTACGGGCCGAAATTGGCATGTAATATCTGGGCCTAAATCAGCATAAGCTTTCATATTTTTCTGGTAGGCCTGTGCCCATGGTGGGCCTTTAACATGCCTAAACATAATTTGGGCCCTCAGTAAAAATAGGCCGTTTACAGGTGTAAATATCTCGAGCCCATAAAAAACATGGGCCTTTAATAGACCGAAAGTGAGATTGGGCCCTGATTGTGCCAAATAACCCACTGGACTTAGCAGGCCGAAATGGTGGCCCATTTACGATGCGGATCTTTGACAGGCCGAAATTCGGACGGGCCGTAAATGCGCCGACCTAATACACGGGCCTTTAACAGGCCGGAACTTCGGTCGGGCTAGATTATCGTCATTTTTATATGTGCCGTTAATGGGCCCGATATGACGTTGGGCCACATATGGCCCATGGTTTACGTCCGGAGTTAACAGGCCGAAAATGACAACATGCCGAAAGTGGCCCAAAGCTATAGTGGGCCTCTAACAGGCCAAATGTCCGACATGGCCGAATATGACCCAAATCCTTCACGGTCGTTTATGGGCCGAAAGTTTTGATGGCCTGTAATGGGCCCAAATGAAGCCGGACCTTTAACAGGCCAGAAATACACCGGGCCGTAATTCGGCCCAATTACTTAGCGGACTGTTAACGGGCCAGAAGTGACCATGGGCCGCGTTGATGACAACTTTAGGACAGGCCGTTGACGGGCCGATTTGACAGAGAATGTTGGGCCTTTAGCTGGGCCGACCCATTATGGTCTGCAGAATCTTGTGGGCCTTTAGCTGGGCCGGCCCATTGTGGTCCACAAAATCTTGTGGGCCTTTAGCTGGGCCGGCCCATTATGGTCTGCAAAATCGTGTGGGCCTTTAGCTGGGCCGGCCCATTATGGTCCACTAAATTTTGTGGGCCTTTAGCTGGCTCGGCCCATTATGGTCCGCTAAATCTTATGGGCCTTCAGTTGGGCCGGCCCATTTAAACTTTGTGGGCTTGGGCCGGTCCACGTGTCAACATATCGTATCTCGACCGTTGGATGAGTGACACCTGTGCCAACGCGGAGCTGACGCGTGGATCCATCAGCCAATGAGAATTTTACACGTGGAAAATCGGCATTGGTTGTGGCTGTTAACGGTTTATCGGATCCAAAATCCGACCCGATAGCTTAATGGCATTCAGTTATGGTGGATGCCACGTGTCGGTCACCCTTGACGAAAGCACTTCTGTGACGCACGATTTATCGTCATGGAAGTGGACACTTCCGTGATGATAATTTTGGCAATGTCATGGAACACTTCTACGACAGCACAGGTATGGCTATCTTGATTCCGTCATAAATTTGTCATGGATGTACATGCATGACAGAAAACGCGACCTACTGTGACAAACACGTATCATCACGGAAGTGTATTTTTTTGTAGTGTATGGTCAATACATGATGTGATATACATTATTGTATGAGATGATCATGATGTGATATTCCTTTTCTGCGAAACACTGAAATAGGCAAAAAAAACATCAATTTGCATTGGGCCTTGGGTTAATAGGTTAGTCCCAAAAATAATATAAAAGTGTATAATAAAGCTCATTAAACATCCAAAACAGAATATATAATAGAATGGAGCAATCAAAAATTATAGATATGTTGGAGACGTATCATGGACGGTCATGTCTACCAAGCACCAGACATGTTTGCTTGAATGGAAATAAGATGTCAATAGAAATTAGTTGTCAACTATTTTTGAATAAACAATATCGAAGACATAAATATGGTTGAGAAACTCACATAATGGTAGAACTGGAGGCGTCTTCACATCGATCCAGATGTCGATATTACCTTCAATATCATCTTGCGGACGAATATCGAAGGTGATAACCATACCAGGCTCAAATGCATAAGCCTTGCATAATGCTCTCCTAGTTTTGCATTCAAAATAGGTGTAGGTGTCTGCATTGTATAATTTTGTGTCGAAAGTATAACCATGCTCGGTCTTCAAGTAAACTCTCTTTACCTCCATAGTTTTCATAGGACTGAAACCAATCTTATCCAAGACAAAAATTCTTGCATGGCAGGGGATACGCTAGTAGAATAGTAAAAAATTAAAATTATAAGTTGAAGCAAATGAAGCATATAAGTCATGCTTAATTACGAAAAAGACTTGTCGTTGTGACTTACTGTATCCACTTCGAAGGTCTCATTCTACTTGATGCTGCAGCGCCTACCATCAACTAGGAAATTTTTGTCGCACAGGCCGCGCTTGTCTTCGCAGTATTCGCACATACCGAAATCCTTTTCGTCGTCAGACATTTCCTATGTTCATAGTTGAAACATTAATTGATAAACACTTACTAGTTCTATTAATTCAACTAATTCAACTAATTCAACTAAGCACTTACTAAAAATAAACTAGTTCTATCAATTTTCTTACTTAAAATAAACTAGTTCTATAGTAAAATTTTAATTAGATCATCAAATCTCATATACCTAAATTTTTCTTACTAAAAATAAACTGATTCTATTAATTCAACTAGTTCAACTAAGCACTTACTACAAATAAAAATAATTAATTTTCTTACTAATTCAACTAAGCACTTACTAATTCAACTAAGCACTTATTAATTTTCTTACTAATTTAACTAAGCACTTACTAATTCATCTAACATTAATATATCTGATTCATCTATATATAACTAAAAGTATAAAAAACTAACTCATCTAATTAACATTAATATCTAGCTAATTCATCTAACATTTGACATTAATATCTAACATTTCTATCTAATCCATCTAACATTTGACATTAATCTAACATTCTTATCTAGCTAATTCATCTAATTCGAACATCTAATTAACAATTTGACATGCATTAATTTAATTCATTTAGCTTGCTAAAACTTTGACATTAACAATTTGAC
>NC_057799.1:484329372-484330716 GCF_018294505.1 Triticum aestivum | reverse complement strand
ACGACGGGCCGGGCGTCGATGGGGACGGGGGCGGCGGTGACGGGGACGTCGACGGCGCGCAGCGGGAGCGGCGACGGGGATGGCGCGGGACGGGGGCGGCTTACGGGGCGGTGGTGATGTCGAAGCAGAGAGAGGAGAAGTGGGAGATGAAACTGAATTTTTTTGAAGTGCTGCTTTTATAGGATGGACCTTTAGTACCGGTTGGAGCCACCAACCGGTACTAAAGGTCAAATTTGGCCAGGCCAAACGGCAGAAAGCGACCCCTTTAGTACCGGGTTGATGCCACGAACCGGTATTAAAGACCGCCCCTTTAGTACCGGTTGGTGCCACGAACCGGTACTAAAGGTGGTGCGCTGCAACCCCGCGGTGCACAAAGTTTAGTCCCACCTCGCCGAGCGAAGGGCAGCCGCGACTGCTCCTTTGAGCTCCTCTCTAATGCAGGCTTCTGGGCCTAAACTGCTGCTCTGCCTTGTGGGCCTGCATCCTGGCCCAACTACAGGTTGGGTTTCTAGTCGTATGCACGCCGTTGTGGCCTAGTAGGTGGGGTTTTTATTTTATTTTTTGCTTTATTTATTTTCTTTTATTTATTTGTGAGTTGTCTTTTGTTGTATTTAGAGTTTCTTTGTGAATATTTTTGCTTTAGGTACAAAAAATTACAAACTTTCTGTTAGTTCTAGTAGTTTTCAAATTTGAATAGCTTAAATTTGAATTATTTGAAATTTGTGTGTATCACTAGTTTGTGAATAACTTTACTTTAAAAATAGATTTTTCAGTGATTCTTTTTTCTTATTTTTAATATTAGTGTGTCTTATCATTATATTAAAATTGGTAATACTTAGGTTACACTACAAAAAAAAGACACATCCGTGACATTTTGGGCCGAACGAAAAAAAATTCTGTCATACATATGACACTTCTATGATGATAATTGTGACAAAACCCGGTATCATCATAGATGTGGTGGGCTCCTACTTCTATGACGAAAAATCATGACAGAAAATGGGATTTTCGTCCTGGGCGGGCCGAAGACGCAGCTGCATGACATTCTTTGGGCCGTCCATGACGGAAAAAACCGTGGTAGAAGCGAGGGGGAGGAAAATTTCGGGGAGTTCCCCGTTACGGTGGGAGGTCGAGGGCCGAGCGATGCGCGTTTCTCTCATACATGTACGCGCGTGTGTGCGAGGCGTTGACTCTAACTGAACCCGAGCGAGGCGTTGGGCTCTAACTGAACCCGAGCGATTGCACTGCAGGCTACGCGTTACTGAACCCGAGCGATCGATCGATGGCTGTTAAATGAACCCGATCGAGCGATTCCTTCGCTACTGCTGCTAACTGAAGCCGATC
>NC_057799.1:484306066-484328521 GCF_018294505.1 Triticum aestivum | reverse complement strand
TAGCCGGTGGAGTAGCGCGCGGTGGAGGCTGGATGAACAGGAGCCCGTGGAGGCTGGAGGAGGTCGACGGTAGCCCGTGGAGGCTGGAGGAGGTCGACGGTGGAGATGAACAGTATCCCGTGGAGTCCCGTTTTGCGGTACGCCACACCCCTCCCGATGAACATGACCCCCGTTTCGACCGTAGGAGGTCCATTTCGTCCGTTTTGCGGTACGCCACACCCCTCCCGATCAACAGGACCCCCATTTCAACCGTAGGAGGTCCGTTTCATCCGTTTTGTGGTATGCCACACCCCTCCCGATCAACAGGACCCTCGTTTCGACCGTAGGAGGTCTGTTTCGTCCGTTTTGCGGTATGCCAGACCCCTCCCGATGAACAGGATCCCGTTTCGAACGTGGCCGGTCGAACGCAAGGCCGTTTCCTCCGTTCTGCGGTACGCCAGGCCTCGTTTCCATCGCCTGTTCCGTCCAAGCCCCCCGATGAACAAGACCACGCATTCCGTTCCGACCCAGCCGGTTGGCTCCCACGCGTTCCGGTGGCTCCCGATGAACACGACGCATTCCGTTGCCTCCCCATGAACACGACGCTTCTGTTGCCTCCCCATGAACACGAGACGACGCTGTTTCTCCGTTTCGACCCAGCCATGTCAACGAGCCCTCGCCGTACGTATGCGCGAGTAGGCGTTCGAGACCCCGCCCGTATGTACACATACGTGGCCGTATTTTCTTTTTTGCACCCTGGCCGTTGTACGTACGGGTACATGCTACGTGCGCGCCTCTACTACGACACGTGCGCGCCTCTACATCCACCAGTATATATGTACGTACACGTTCGCGACCAGAATGACAACGCTACGTACGCTTCTGTCACATCCTAGCTAGTTCATGCATTAGAGTGTTGCATCATGTCTACTTTTCACAGAAACTTGAAACGGGGATGCCAGAAACCCCCAGCACCCCCCGTGAACACAACTAGGGTTTACTAAAAACCTTTTCAATGAACCTGAAATGCCCTCCATAAATGTTCACCATCTTTGGTCCTGGCTAAAACCTCTGCCAAAAATGGTTTCATATTTTTGGAGGCCATTCTGGATTTTTGCACCAAGCCATAAGTATTTGCATTTGGGCAATTTAAATCCTATAAATATTTTAAAATGCCCAAATAATCTTGAAGGTATTTTTAGGCTGTTGAGAATATTTTCAAATGTGCCTCTGAATATTTTTAGGTTTTTCCTAAATGGAATAGTATTTCTACTATTTCAAAACACAGAACAGAAACAAATAAAAAGGAAAACAGAAAGCAGAGAGAGAAACTTGCATGGCAGCCCACCTGGCGGCCCAGCACTGTGCTGGCCCATGGCCAGTCAGCTGCTTGCTCCCGCCAGAGCAGGCAGAGAGGTGACGCCGGCGTGCGCGAGCTCGCCACGGCGCCACCTGCTTGCCGCCTCGCCCGTAGACGAGCTGGACGACCTCCACGTCGCGCCCCCGAGCCCCTGGACACCTCCATTAGCCCCCATCGCCTCTCCCTCGCCTCTCTCCACCATGGCCGACGCAGCCGCTGCCACCTCGCCGACGTAGCCGTAGCCACCGCCGTCTCCGCGTCACCTGACCGTGTCTAGCAGCTCCGCCGTCGCCTTCTCCTTCGAGCAAGTCGGGCCCCGAGCGCTCGCTTGCCCCGAAGCCACTGCTCCGACCTCGCCTTCACCGCCCACCGTCGGAGATCCCCTTCGCCGTCACCACCGCAGCAGTTCGTCCCCGACAGCGCCGCCTAGCTCATCGCCTTTGCTGTGAGCTTCTGCCCCTTCCCCATCCTCTCATTCTTGCTGCCGCCTTTTGCTTCGACCGTAACCAGCAGCACCGCACACGCCGCCGCACGAGCTCGTCGCCGACGAGGCTCCGGTGACCAAATGGTCCAGTGCATATGTCTATCATCTTCGTGAGCACTTGAAGCACCCGTAGAGACTAACCATTGATCCTCCCATGCACCGTGTCATCGTTTGCGTCGGCACCCGAACTCCGGCGGCCGCAAAAGAGCTCGCCGCCGTCGACTCCGGCCACCCCAGGCCCAACCACGGCCACCAACGGACGCGCCGTTGCGTCAGCTAACCGTAGAGCCCAACGGCGCCTCGAACGGTGCCCCGTAGAGCAAACCCGAGGCACAGGAGCGCCGCTGACCTCGCCGGCGCGTTAGGCCCGTTGACGAGGGGTTTGACCTCCCCTGGGTCATTACATGTGGGGCCAGCCCCTGTTAATTTCCTAGTTTAGGTTAACTAAAATAGGATTAGCCCTGTGACACTGACAGACAGGTCCCACCGTTCAGGTTTGACCTGGACCGCCCAGTTGACTTGCTGACGTCATCATGACACACTGCTGACGCAATAAGTAATTTGATTACTGGAATTATTTTTATACAAGAAATTCCAGAAAATATCACAAACTTCAAAAAATCATGGAAAATAATCTATAGCTCAGAATGAAAAGATTTATATATGAAAAATGATCAGAAAAATCCATTCTATCCATCTGTACTGGTTTCATGCATGTTTAAGCAAATTAACCTGCTGTTTAATGCAGAACAAGATAAAGCACTAATGAAGGCCATTTATGAACTTGGAATTTGAATCTTTGATTCAAAATAGTCCAAACCCATCTGGTTTTAGTTGCATTAGCCCAATACATCCATTTTGCCATGTCTCATGCATGCATCATATTGTTGCACTTTGCTTGGTGTTGATTGTGCTTCGATGTGTTCTTCGTGGTAGGTTCTGCCTCCGAGGATATTCACGAGTATCCAACTGAAGGGCAGTATCCCACCACCACTCCGTCAGGCAAGCAACCCGTTGATCATTTCGATACAAACCCATCTTCTCGCTTCTGCTCTCATTTACTGCATTAAGACAACGCGATTCAAACTGCTGTGTGTTGCGGTAGTTGAACCCACTTTCCTTTGCATGACCTGTCATTGCCACAGTAACTAGATGAAACCCACTAGCATGTGTAGGAGTTGATTGAGCCATGTTGTGTTCCTACAATGCTATGCTTGCTACGCTTAGAGTCGTGTCAGGTCTGGCTCATCAGGGTGATGAACTAGAGTGAAAGCGTGTGTCGGTAATGAGAGTGAGGTGTTGAACACATTTTGGTAAAGGTATCGATGAGAGGCCATGTAGGAGTACATGGTGGGTTGTTTCATTGATACCGTCCCTAAGAACTGAGATTTGTATGCGTGATTTAAGATTCAGCTACTACCACGCATTGGGCCCGAAACCAATGGACCCCCTCGGCTTCTTAATCACCCTTGTCCTCTGTCAGGAGTTGCACGTAGTTTCTGGTGTTTGTAGTAAGCTGGAGGCCGTGGACAGCGCTGACCAAGGGGTGGGCTGTGATGCGGTAGGCTCATGGCACGGTGTACCGAGTCGCCCGTTTGGTGTCCGGGAACCCTGCACACATCGTTTGGGGCCGTATGTGGAAACCTCTGCCGGACTCCCTGCGGATGGAACCTGAATAGGCGATAAACCTGGACTAGAGACTTGAGTGTTTAGGTAGGCTGTGGCCAACACCCACGTTGGGCTTCGGCTTGAAGGTTGCCGAGTACATGTCATGTAGCGACGGTAAGTGGTGAGAGCGTGTGTGACGAAGTACACCCCTGCAGGGTATAAAACTATTCGAATAGCCGCGTCCGCGGTAAAGGACTACTTGGTCGCTTATGCAGTTCATAGAAAAGTAAATGGATACTACTAAAAGCCTCAAGATAAGTGTGAGTACCGCGGATGGCTCTCTCGTGGGATGACGAGGGAGGATCCATAGTGGAGTATTGAAATGGTGATTAGTGGACTCGTGTGCGAAAATATTTTACAAGTGGTGTCTCGTAGGATAGCTTAGCCAAGAGTCAAGGCTGGCTTGCTGCAATAACTCCACTACCTTCTTGAGAATGAACATGTATAGTAGGATCTGTTGTAAGACTTGCTGAGTACCTTTGTACTCATGTTGCTTCAATTACTGTTTTCAGACGACAACACCGCCCCTTCCGATGGGTTCTATGTAGAACTCGACGACGACGAGTGACTTGTCACCCAGGTGGTGATCTAGGCTTGTGAAGGGCCTACGTAGATAGACAGGCTTCGTCAAGCCTTCTTTCTTTCTAGTGTCTGTACCCAGACAAGTTGCTTCCGCATGTGTTTGTATGATTGTATGACTTGAGTGTCGGGTCATGTGACCCCTATCTGTATGAACATGTTATGTAAGGCTCTCTGGAGCCCTTTAAATAAAGTACTTGGAGTTGTAGAGTTTTGTTGTGATGCCATGTTGTATTTACACATATCGAGCATATTGTGTGTATGATTGAAATGCTTGGTATGTGTGGGATCCGACAATCTAGTTGTTTATCCTTGGCAGCCTCTCTTATGGGGAAATGTAGTCTAGTGCCTCCTTGAGCCATGGTAGTCCGCTATAGCCCGGTTCACTGGAGTCCTGCTAGCCCAGCACTACTGCTCTGGACACTTGACTGGCCGGCATGTGTTTCATATCGTTCCTGTGTCTGTCCCTTCGGGGAAATGTCACGCGGTGACATCCGGAGTCCTGCCTAGCCTGCTACAGCCCAGGTTCCCGGAGTCCTGTTAGCCCAGTGCTACAGCCCGGATTCACACGCTGCTGACCGACACGTTCGATGTTGATTCATGTATGCCTGTCCCCATACGTTAGTGCCGCTTTGGGTTCACGACTAGCCATGTCGGCCCGGGTTCTCTGTCATATGGATGCTAGCGACATTGTCATATACGTGAGCCAAAAGGCGCAAACGGTCCCTGGCCATGGTAAGGCGACACCCGTGGGAGTACCGTGCGTGAGGCCGCACTGTGATATGAGGTGTTACAGGCTAGATTGGTGTGACTTAGAATCGGGGTCCTGACAGCTTCGACCAGGTGGGTCCCGACTGTCAGGCACTTCCTTGCGTGCGAAGATGTAGCTGGTGGGTCCCAACAGTCTGGGGGGCGAATCGTTTTGTTTTTTTTGCCCGGACGCACTTCCTTGCGTGCGAAGGTGTAGCTGGTGGGTCCCAGCAGTCAGGGGGGAAACGTTTTTTTTTTGCGAAATACGGTGGCCCGTCCGGTGGGTCCCCGCTGTCAGGTGGAGGAATAATTATTTTGCGCGTAATAAGGAGACACTTCCTTGCCGCGGCCATGGACCCAGCTGTCAGCGTCTCCACGCACAGTACTCTTCCCATGGAAGTCGGTCATTGACCACATTGACCACGCCGCGCCGAGAGCACCACGGCGGTGGACGACGGCGAGACCTAGGAAGGGGACGACACGGAGGCAGGGAAGACTCGGCAGTTGTATCCCACGCGGAGGGGAGTACAACTGTACGAGGGTTTATTGGTTCGTCTGCCGTCGCCGGAGAATAACAGTAGGTGTGGGTGAGTAGAGGGATGGCTAGGCCAGCGATGAGAGTATGGTGCGGCGGTGAGGCCTGCGCGGCAGCACAACCGGCCGCGGGGAGGAGGGAGCAGGCAGTCCCGCCGGCGCTTGTTTGAGCGACTGGAGCAGAGATTGAAGAAGCACGACGGCCGTTGGATGGACATCCAACAGTCAGTGCTTGTGCGTCAACCTTTTTTTAGGAAAGCCTCAAATCTGTGGAAAACAACATACAACCCATCTGCCATTATTTCTAATAATTTACAGCCCATTTGCTAATTCTTAAGGTTTTTTTTGGAGCCCATATTCTTTTTGTTAGCATTACAGCCCATATTGTGGCCACGGTTAAAAAATTATACGAAATTTTGCATATTTTGGTGCGGTCCGAACTGTTTTTAATCCTGAAATTTTGACTCACATTCAAACTGATTTTAAAAATAAATGTATATCAATATAAAATCCAACAAATTCTCCACGCATAAAAATTAATGTAATTTAAAATGTTGAAATGAAAAAAAGATATTTGAAACTAATTGCCGGTTTGATGTGTTTTAAAAATGTACAGCCCATTTCTCATTACTGATGGGCCATTTTCTCGGCCAGCCGAATGAAAGCTCTCCTCGTCTTGAAAGATTTGCAGCCCAACAGGCTTGACAAAGCGACTTACTTGGCAAATCACAAAAAAAACTGGGCTGTGGCCGTGGACCCAGCCGTCAGCCTCTCCACGTATAGTACTCTTCCGATGGAAGTCGTTCCTTGACCACGTTGACCACGCCACACGGAGAGCACCACGGCGGTGGACGACGACGAGGCCTAGGAAGGGGACTACGCGGAGCCGGGGAAGACGCGGCAGTGGAAGCCCGCGCGGAGAGGAGTACGAGGGTTCACTGGTTCGGCTGCGGTGTGAGGCTGCCGCGCCGCAGGGCCTGGCCAGCGGTGGGAATAGTAGGGGGCGGTGAGGCCTCTGCGGCAGCACAACCGGCCACGGGAGGCAGGAGCATGTCGCACGACCGGCGCTGCTTTGGGCGGTTGGAGCAAGAAGACCAGTGGTTGAAGAAGCAGTACGGCCGTTGGATGGACATCGTACAGTCACTGGAGCTAGAATCGTTCATATTGACTAAGTTGACAAAGCCCTTCGTCCCCGTCAACTTAGTAGGCCCACAAGTCAACCTCCCACCAAGGTGGTTCCCAGCTAGTCGGGGGAGTATTCATTTTTTTTGTGCGTAATAAGGAGGCACTTTCGGTGGGTCCGAGCTGACAGCGGGGGGAACGTTTTTTTCACGAAATACGGTGGCCCGTCCGGTGGGTCCCAGTAGTCAGGGGGAAATGATTTTTTTTGCAAAATACTGGTGGCCCGTCCGGTGGGTCCCCGCTGTCAGTTGGAGGAATAATTATTTTCCGCGTAATAAGGAGGCACTTCCTTGCGGCTGCCGTGGACCCAGCTGTCAGCCTCTCCACGTACAGTACTCTTCCGATGGAAGTCAGCCGTTGACCACATTGACCACGCCGCGCCGAGAGCACCACGGCGGTGGACGACGGCGAGGCCTGGGAAGGGGACGACGCGGAGCCGGGCAAGACGCGGCAGTGGATGCCCACGCGGAGAGGAGTACGACCGTTCACTGGTTCGGCTGCGGTGTGAGGCTGCCATCGCCGCAGAATAACAGGGGGTGTGGGTGAGTGGAGGGATGGCCTGGCCAGTGGTGGGAGTAGTATGGGGGCGGTGAGGCCTCCGCAGTAGCACAGCCGGCCACGGGAGGCAGGAGCTGGCGGCACGACCGGGCTGCTTTGGGCGGCTGGAGCAAGAAGACCAGAGGTTGAAGAAGCACTATGGCCGTTGGATGGACATCATATGGTCACTGGAGTATTGACTAAGTTGACAAAGCCCTCCGTCCCCGTCAACTTAGTAGGCCCACAAGTCAGCCCAACAATATGGTGGGTCCCAGCTAGCAGGGGGTATTCATTTTTTTGGGCGTAATAAGGAGGCACTTCCTTGCGTGCGAAGATATAGCTGGTGGGTCCGACCTGTCAACGGGGGGAACATTTTTTTCGTGAAATACAGAGGCCCTTCCTGTGGGTCCTAGCTGTCAGGTGGAGGAATCATTATTTTGCGCGTAATAAGGAGGCATTTCCTTGCGTGCGGCCGTGGACCCAGCTGTCAGCCTCTCCACGTACAGTCCACTTCTGATGGATGTCGTTCATTGACCACGTTGACCAAGCCGCGCCGAGAGCACCAGGGCGGTGGAAGACGGCGAGGCCTAGGAAGGGAACGACACGGAGCCAGGGAATACTCGGCAGTTGTTTCCCACGCGGAGGAGTACGAGGGTTTACTGGTTCGTCTGCCGTTGCCGGAGAATAACAACATGTGTGGGTGAGTAGAGGGATGGCTAGGCCAGCGATGGGAGTACGGTGGGGCCGTGAGGCCTGCGCGGCAGCATAGCCGGCCGCGGGAGGAGGGAGCACGCAGTCCCGCCGGCGGTTGTTTGAGCGGTTGGAGCATGAAGAGCAGAGATTGAAGAAGCACGACAGCCGTTGGATGGACATCCAACAGTCACTGCTCTCGTGTGTTGACTAAGTTGACAGGGAGTTGCGTGTGCGTCAACCTTTTTTTTATGAAAGCATACGCGTCAACCTGTAGTAGGCGCACAAGTCAACCTCAAATCTGTGGAAAACAGCATATAGCCCATCTGCCATTATTTCTAATAATGTACAGCCCATTTGCTAATTCTTAAGAATTTTTTTGGAGCCCATCTTCTTTTTGTTAGCATTACACCCCATATTGTGGCCACGGTTAAAAAGTATACAAAATTTTGCATATTTCGGTGCGGTCAACTATTTTTAATCCGGAAATATCGATTCACATTCAAACTATTTTGAAAAAGAATTTATATAAATATAAAATCCAAATAATTGTCCACGCATAAAAATCAATGGAATTTAAGATCTTGTAATGAAAAAAAATTGAAACTAATTCCCGGTTTGATGTGTTTTAAAAATGTACAGCCCATTTCTGGGCAAACCGAATGAAACTCTCCTCGTCTTGAAAATTTGCAGCCCAGCAGGGCCGATAAAGGAAGTAGGCCTTGTTTGGGTATTTCTTTAAAAAAATAGAACTGGGCTAGCCATTTTCAGCAAGAAAAAAACACAACTGGGCTCATGGTGTGGTAAACATAAATAAAACCCTGGCTAGACAGGCCACAGCCCCCGCACAGCCCCGTTGTTACCCTGATCCGTCGCTAAAACTAGTATAAATAACAACTGCTTGTTCCTCAAAAAAACACTGCGTGACTTGCTGGGTCCCTGGTGTCAGCCGCTCGTAGTGTAATTCTCTCGTTTATTGACTACGTTGACAATGGCGTGAGCCCTAGATGTCCAACCATTAGGAGGAACCATATTTTTGGGCTTGTACTATAGAGGCACTTGCTTGCGTACTGCCATGATGCTGGTGGGTCCCTACTGTGATCCTCTCCATGTACAGTCATCTCCTTGTTCCTCTCGGTCATTGACGACGTTGACAACGCAAGAGGGCGGCGCACCGCGCACGGTGAGCGAACCAAGGCCGCAAGGCAGAGGATGACGGCGAGGCCTCAGACGGAACGAACAGGAGCCATTGAAGATGCGCCGGTCCAGTCGCAGGTGGAGGGAAGTACGAGGGTTGACTGGTTCGGGCGCGGGTGCGTGTTGGGGCTGACGTCGCCGGAGAATAACAGGACGGGTGGGGGAATAGAGGGAGGGACTGGCCAACGTTGGAGGGTACGTACGGTAGGGCGGCGGAGGCGCAGCCAGCCATGGGAGGCGGGAGCAGGCGGAGCCGACGGGGTGGTTTGGTTTGGCCGGCTGGAGGAAGAAGAAGACAAGAGATAGAAGATACACGACAGATGTTGGATGTCAATCCAACGGCTGGTAGGCATAATTATTTTTTGACTGGCTAGTAAGTCGACACTACCTTGGATAGGCTATTTCCTCGCGGGTCCCAAATGTCAGAATCCAAATCTGCCACGGTCATGCAGCCTTTCCTATGAAAATTTACAGCCCATTTGATGTGCTAGATCGAAATAAGTTTGTGGGTGCTGGTGGGGGCTAATCACTTGGCTTCTGTAATGCACAGTGAGCTCAAGTAGCCGGCGAGAGTGATGTTATTTCCCTTGGTTGGGATTTGTTACAATATTTCACTCTAAATTAAATGAATGGCAAGCCATTTGCCTTGTTTCAAAGAAAATATGACGGTCACAGCCGAGTTGAAAAGGGCAGGAACATCTAACTCCAGCTTACAAACTGTACAAAAGCACGAGGGTTAATTGTTCATCAGGTTTACAAAAAAAACCAGATTGAAAAGGGCAACAACATCTAACTCCATCACTGTTTTCGGCAGTCACAGTCAAATGGATCGGTCAGGTCCATAGAATGAATATCCTGGGTCGTAAAATTTACTGGATTATGACCACAATATGTTGTAAATAGAAGCCCGGCACGTTTAGAAGCTCTTTTGCCCACCTGAAACTCCTTTTTTTCTCTTCGACATACCCATCCGTCAAAACCATGCCGCTGATAAACATAAGCCTGATGGACAATAGTAACCTCGCATTCAGCAGGAAGAATGTGACAAATCTTGTGTTTGCACGGTTGGCTACATATCGTTCTAGCGTTATTGTCTTCAATCGAATCTCATGAGAAGTGAGAAAATCCTGATGCTTACGAATGCACCGATTGGTTATAACTTTCTTACCCCGTCCTGTTGCCTAAATAGACATGAAGATTGAAAACAGTTAAGGTCTTAAAGAAGAGTGTCAAAAGAGCAACAGCTGAATGGTTAATTCTAGTACACTATATGCGGGCTTCCAATGTGCGTGAAATTATCACCTTTATATACAACTTCTCCAGACATGGAAAGCATTGCAGCAAGACAATAATCTTGTTCAGATCAAAACTATTCATTTGGATATATAAGATCTTGACAGAATCCAGCACCATTGATAGGCCATCCATGGACAAACTCTTTATTGAGCATAGAACATAATATTAGTACAAAATGTGTACTCCAAGATGATATATAAATGATGCGCAGAAATTTAAAATGCAGCTTACGGTTACAAGTGTAGATGATAATATAAAGTACCTGAAGAACTGTGGAGCCAAACACCATATTGAAATGAGCACAGAGATCATGTATTACACCCAAGGTCTCCAGTTTAGGCGCAGAGAGGACGGTTATTTGCAACGGTGAATAACTAGAATCAAGGATCAACCTTTGAAGTGAAGGGGCATCTTGGATGATGAGCTGCCTTCCGTCAAAAGAAATTCCAATTCTTACAAGGTTAGGCAACTTTATTTGGAGACAACCGATTCTAACTGTGAAAACAAGCACCAAGCACTCCAGCACAGGGCAACTGGAGTGGATGATGCTATGCAATGAGGCCTCCGATATACGAACCCGCACAAGTGAAAGTTTCTTGAGAAATGGGAGTCGAAGGTTTAGTACCAGATTGTCTGGTAGGTAGCACAGCGCAAAGGTGGTGGTGTGGAGAGAGGACAAAAACCGCGAGATGGACATCAGTGCTGAGGGCACAAGTTCATGGCGTTCGGTATGTGGTATGTGATTTCCAGGGGAATAGTAGAACTCAAGCAGCTGTAGTTTTGTGAATTCAGGGGATTTCACCCAGACGTCCACCGTGCAGGGCATGGTATGCTTGCTCAGGTAGCATGATGGGATGCAGAGGCTTTGAACGGAGCCCTCGTGGGAGGAGATGATGGCTCTGGGGATTTCAAAATCATTGAAGAGAGATAGCTGACGACAGTCGAGATTAAGGGGCACGGCGCGCCATAGAGGGCGCCACCGAATTGAGAGGACTTGGGTGCGGCAGCAATCCTTGGTGGGGAGAAGCGAGATGATCTCCCCAAGGACGGAGTCCGGGAGATCGCTGATGCGGTCCACCCGAGATTCTACGGGTTCCTGGGATCCGGTGGGGACGGGGTCGCCGCTTCTCCCCGCGCTGCCGGGTGCGGGATCTACAACAGGCGTCGCCGCTGGCGGGAGCCTCGTCTTCTTGGCGCTGGGGTCAGCCGACTCCATTTTCCTCAAGGGCGTCGCGTCGCGCTCACGGATTTGAGCAGAGTAACGAATGACGAGCCTAGTTGTAGTGCGAGCGAAGAAGAAGGGGAGCTGGGGGTTTTCTGTAGGAGTGAGGAAGAAGGGGAGCTGGGGTTTTATGTAGGAGTGAGGTGAGGAATTTGGGGGTACGAGTGGAGCGAGCTGACGTGAGGTGGGTGGGAGCGAGGAGGAAGAAGAGCACCCAGTGTGGATGGGCTTTTGAATTGATTTTACTATTTACTAGTGTGGATGGGCTGTTTTGTCTTGGGCCCAGAGAAACAATTACTACTAGTATAGTGAGACACTCTACAGCTACCCAGAAAAACAATTACTACCAGTACAGTGGAGACACTCTACCGCTTCTGGCTCCTCCTAGGTCATTGAAACGTCTCCCTCTACTGAATGCCGTTATACTTTTGTTCACCGACATGCGGGCCATGCAGCACGCGGGCCCAAATGTCATCCACCAAATTAGAAGGCAGTATGCAGGCGGAGAGTCACCCCGGTCATAGCGCGGCAGTAACGAGCCGTCGTATCACAAAACCCCACCTCCCCGCAGTCTAAGTTTGACGAACGAAGCAACCATCATTTCACTCTTCGCTGAATCCCCTTCTCCCTCGGACTATCCTTCTCCCTCACCGTCTTCAAGAAAGGCAACACTCGCATCTGCCACTGTTCTTCTCTCCGAACGAAGGGAAGGTAAGCGGATCCGTGATGTTGGTATATTTTGGTTCAGAAAAAAAGAAATTTTGCAAAGCAGTAACCGATCCTCACTCTCTTTTTTGTTGCACTGTCATTGCGATTGTGTTTTCCTTTCAGTGGTCTCCTAGTATTCGTCAGTTTCATGATGGACCAAGGAGAACCATGCAAAGATCTGCCGATGTTGGAGCAGACGCGAGAGGCTGATCCCCACGAGACAGAGAGCTCCAAGAAGATGGAGGCAAGCACCGAGCTAACCCCAGATACGCTCACGGCCACTACTGAGATGGTCAACGCCCCGTTTGAGGTTACAGCCCCCGTGGCACTGCAGGAGCAGTTTTCCCCATTCGAGGATGTGTCCCCTCCGCTGAGCTGCCCAAGGTGATTTCCTTCTTTGCCGATCTCGATTGTGGTTTTTCATCTAAGTATGTGGTGATGTTTTTAGAAAAGGAAGTATGTGGTGATTAATAATGCAAAATTTTATTAGCTTCGATGCCATGCTATACATAGTGGTTTAAATAACTTGTGTTTCTTATACTGAAAAGTAATTCAGAATTTGTTTCTGTTTCAATTAGAGCCCTGATGCAGACAAGGATTGTGTGGTTGTACATGTCACTCGCTATGAGGCGGACGACCTGAATATATGCACTGGGAAAACATAGTTCTTAGGCTATTGGATCCTAGAAGCCATTTGCGGTTATACCAATGAAGAGTTGTATTCCAGCCTCACTGTTGTCAGACGTGTTGTCCAGGGTGTACTGAAGCACAAGAAGTTCAAAGCTACTCCTTCGTTTGTGAGGCATACTTTCTTGTCAAGCTGACGCAGGAAGATGACGTGGCATGCCTCCACAAACAAGTTTATCAGTGGCAAGGCCACAAGGTTGGCTTCATGAAGGTTCATAGGATTGAGCTGCTGCGGGACGTCCTCGATGATGTTCATGGCAAGGTCCGTCTTGTGTCCAGCCCAAATTAGATCGAGGCATGAAATAGTTGCCCCAGCTAGTGTTTAATAGTAGTTTGGATTGTGTCTAATTATCCGAACCTTGCCTATTATCGACCCCTCTGGGGCTAGTACTCTGTTTGAATCCGTCTATGGGAACTGCTGCTACTTTTGTGTGCCCGTGAATCATGTGAGAACCATCGTAATTGTTGCCGAAACAGATGCGTCCTCACTAGTTTTCTCATGAATATGGCATGGTAAGACATAAGTTGTCACGGTTTATCATACGAGCAGTGTGTGTTTTGATGAAATAGAGCACTCGTTCGAGAACCGTGCACCGACGTATACATAAGTACTTGTAAACACTGTTGGTGCTACCCCACTTGTAAGCAGTTGTGCAAAACACGGCACATTGGCTCAGCTCGCTTCAACACTAGGCTATTGACCAGATAACAATCAACAATCTGGTGTCTGACATATAATCAACTATGTATCTTGTTACAGTGGTTCATGCAGTTAATTGAGGCCACAATGTAATAAATTCCAAACTTTCACACGCTAGTCTAGCGCTCATGTGGAACACTCACATTAAACTCGTCTTCATAAAAAACTTGAAAAGCATAAGTTGAGCAATTTTATACATCTCAATGATTCATAGAACATAACAAACATATACTTGTTCACAACAAAAGATAAAGTTGTGAGAAGGTTTACAAATCAGGAAAAAACAAGCAAGGCTTCTCTGAGCAAAGGGCCTCCCGGCAGGCTTAAATTTCCTGGAGTTCACTCTGGTTTTTTCTTGTTGCCACCATTCAGAGTTAGGTTCTCTCATTCCAGAATAACCAATTATAATTGTGGTCTCAGCTGGAATGCTGAACTGAACCATGCAGTGTACTGACCAGCTGAAATGCTTGTGCATTCCACTAAATTTAAGCACCGCTATTTGCAGAAATAAGCAGACCACAATGCCTCTTGTCCGCGCACCTGTCCAAAAAACAGCCATGCTGCCGTGCCAGCTAGTCCTCGGTCCATGGATGAACGGGTAGAAAGTGCATTCTAGACTAGGATGCAGTTGTTTTCGCTCGTCCCTGCACTGCAATCAGGAAGTAAAACGTACGAATCAACTTCTTTTAGATTGTGTTGGTAATTCTACCTTAGTTACTAGTACCAATGTAGGGATACCTTGAAGACGGGAGGTTAGACGACGGCAACGAGGGATAGCCATCTCATTTTGCGCAGTTGTACTAAAACTGAGGTGTGTGCTTTTGATTGCGCGGATAGAAACGATACGGAGACAGACATCCCTGTTTGCGCAAATATGAAATATAGTTATTTAAACAGTGACAGATATTACTACTTTCCCCCGTTTCCTCTTAGAACCAAGTCCTAGATTCATGCTACAGCTTTCCCACTTTCTTCCCTGTTTGAACCAACGCTTTGAGTCGACTGTATGAACTAGCTTTACTTCTAATAATAGTAGAAGTCTAGGTGGCTTTGGAACAGCGGACGGAAGTAGAAAAGGATCCACACGAAGGGAGCTGGGGCAGTAGAGCAAGGTAGGTTTCGAAGGAATATATACCTGAGGGTCGTCGGCATGTGGCAAAGACGGCGTCGGGAGGCCGCATCTTGGCCACAATACCGCAGGGAGGAAGAAGGGGTCGGAAGCCCTCCCGAGCCGGCGCTCTCTCAGAGAGAACGGCACGGCCGCCGATCGGGACGCGCGGGCAGCCGTTGGTCTCCTCCCTCGCCGCCGACGACAGCGTGGACGATGCACCTACACCCCTGCCTCGGTCGAGGTTTTCCGGCCGGATTTGTGACCAGCCGTGAGCTGGGAGAGAGTGTGGCCGCCTATGTGTTGCTTAGATCTGGAGAGCATGAGAGAGTGAACGAGAGGAACCCTAGTAAAGCAAGCGCTAAGGCTCCTGCTTTTATATATAGTGGAGTGATTTTGTTGTACCAGCTTCAAAAAAATGCGCTCCTACGTGTACCTGCGACTGGGTGTGAGAGAACTAGTGCGTGCGTGCACCGCTTCTCTTCGTGAGTGTACAATATACTATGCCCAATGAACGTTCGCCGCAAGAGTAATAGTATAAGTGTGTGACGTGTGAGCTAAAATAAAGTGTGCGCGCCGTCTTTTGTTTTTTAGAAGTTCTGAGGGTAGGGTGGGAAGAGCACATATGTGCGTGACGTCTACCTGCAGATAGACGGTGCGTGCGACGTGCGAGTCTGCGAGAGGACTTGGGAGAGTCGTGACCCGTGAGGGTGCGTGTGCGTGAGAGAGAGGGGGGCACGTATAAATGCAATGCATGTGTCCGTAAATCATTATCCGACAAACGTTCGCCACAAGCCTTTCCTGACGAACGCCGTAAGAACCGTTAGATCAAAATGCAGGGCCCATGCATCATTGCCTTTCGGTCGAACTTACGTCCACAATTTTTTGTACGTACTATATCTCCACTGGTCCCCGAACCCAAAATGCTGCCTCGTTCCCGTAAAACCAAGCGGCCCACACATATTTAAGGCGTCGACTCGAACCCGTTTACTACGACGTGGCCTCGCATGCCATAGTACTCCTACAAACCCTACCGCCGCACTCATCATCGGTTTTCTTCAAGAGGACGAGGGAGAAGCCGATTTGTAGTGGAGGCGCTTTAAAAAAAGGATCTGTAGTGGAGACCCCTACCCTAGGGTGCTCTAGGTAGCTGCCGCACGCATAATTGTTTTCTCTTTTCTTTATGCTCTTGCGCCCTAGAGTGAAATGATGGTTGCTTCGTCTGTCCAGCTTAATGTGGGAAAGGTGGGGCTTTGTGATTTGACCCCTCATCGCTCATTTTCTACTACTGCGGCGCTACGACCGGGGTGCCTCCAATTCCAACCGCTGCTCCGAACTGTAATTTGGTGCATCACACGTGGAACAAGACGGTGGATGAGCCACATGTCGGCCAAAGGGGTCCTGTTAAGTGTGTCGCCATTTCGTGTGCGGACTGACCCTGCTTGAGTTGCTACGCCAACACGACAGGAGCAGCCTACCACTTGGTCTTGCTCCTTGGTGAATCCCGACTATATTGATCTAAAAAGATACATGCTGAACTACCCTCTCCGTCTCGGTTTTTTTATTTTTAGGCGTCTCGGTTTATAGGGCCTGCACGTAGTTCTAGGTCATCCATTTGACTAACTAAATATGAGTTACTATGTCACAAAAAGTTTATCATTGGATTCTTAAGCGGATGTAGTTGTATTTAAAAGTCGAGGGCGGGGCTTTTCCTGTGCGGTAGGTGGGGCAGTTCCGCCTAGTCGGTTCGACAGAGACGCGAGAAGACGAGGGAGTAGGCTACTACAAACGTAGGGCTGTGTGATTTGACAGCGAGTTACTGCTGGACAGGTGGGGCCCCGTGATTTGACTTGCCATTATCATTTTAACTGCGGCGCTACGACCGGCGTGAGTCTCCTGATTCCTGACCACCTCCATACAGGTGCCTCTCCCAATGCTCCACCATGTAGTAGAGGCTGGCTCTTGCATGAGAGCCCACTTCTCCACTTTTTCCTTGCCTCTCTTTCCTCAACATATGCAAAAATGCCATGTAAAGCGCACTATTGTACTTACTTTTACTTGCTCCTACAGGTGCTTAAGCTTGCCACATAGGCATAAAGTCTGATGTGGCAAGTTAATCAAGAAGAGAGAGACTAGTTTGGTGACCCAAGGAAGAAATGGTGCTAAGTGCGTGTACCTAGGTGAAAAGACAACTTTGAGTCTATAGCTAATTAAATGAAGCAAACTTAGCAACACCATTTCATTGGAAGAGGTCACTCCTTGGCAAATGCAATAAATACTAGTACTCCATGTGTCCCATAATATAAGAACGTTTTTGGCACTACACTAGTGTCAAAAACGTTCTTATATTATGGGACGGAGGGAGTACGAAGAAAGAGATAGAGAGGAGTAAAAAAATTACACTTATAGCCAACCTTATAGCCAACCTTGTTGTAGTATGAGTGACTAAGTGATGACTATGTATGACATGCCAACATCAGATAGCCTAACGCACCATGTTAAATCTCCAAGGGCGCGAGCGACGCGACGGTCGTGGTAGGCGCGACCATGATACGGGCTGCTGGCAGCCCTTGGATCTGAGATCAAACGGTCGCATGCTAAGTTGCTAAAAATTTGCAGAATAACCCTCCAGGATAGGATATTCACCCATAGGTCTAGAATCACGCCATGCAACCGTTCGATCTCAGATCCGAGGGCTCTCGGAAGCCCGTATCATGGGAGAATGGAAAGCCACTACCCTGCCGTTCGCACGCTGGCAGTTCGCTCCTACTTGTCCCCGCACGTCCTTCAATACTACGGCGGTTCGCTCCTAGTCGTCCCGTCCATTCACATTACGGCAGTTCCACTAATACTAACCCTCCTCCCAAATCCATGGCGTCCCAAATCTCCACGATCGGCGGTGAGTACAAGGTTAGAACCATCACCGGCGATGAGTTCGATGTCATCTACACCCGTTCTTCCGCGACGGTGAAAGGATGCCTTTCTCGCTTCAGACGCATGTTCGAAAACTCAGATGATGAGTGGGTCGCTGGGCTAGATGTTGAGTACACCACGGTCCTGGGAGGAGAGAAGGATCTAAAGGACGAAGAGAGGAAGAAGCCCACCGTGATCCAGGTTTGCGTACATAACGTTTGCTTGGTCTACCACATATGCCATGCCGACGTTGAGTGCCAGGATTTTAAGAACTTCCTAAAGAACAAAACAGTGAAATTCATTATTGTAGACTTTAAGAACGAGAAAGAAGTCCTGGGTCAGATAGGCCTCGTTGTAGGCAACCCCTTCGACCTCTAGAAGAATCAGCTGGTGCCCTCTCGTCAGCCTTCAATGCTGACCCTGGCAGGAGCCATGGTTCATCCTTCGTACCGTAAACTGGAGAAACCTCATTACACGTTTCATCGTCATGCATGGCAGCGGAATGTACTAGATATAGACCACATCCACCACGCTGCAATGGATGGCTACCTTTGTTTCAATATCTACAAGGGTTGGATGAAGAGCAACAGCCAAGTGTGCGGTTCAAGCAAAGAAGTATCGGCCAAGAGGAAGAGGGACAAGGACGAAGTCGATGACGTGGACGAGGACTCCGAGTAAGGTGGCAGTGTCGTTGCTCATGGTGGTTCTAAACTTCTAATGCAATGTCTACCGGATTAGTTGCATAGTTTAATTTCAGGTGTGCTTAGTTTAATTTGAGGGGTGTGTTGTGCTGAGCCCCCAGCAGAACTATGTTATGTTTCTTCTCGTTACTTTAACTCTTCAGTATGTATATACTACTAGTATTTATTTAATAGAATTTAGCACCCCAATTAAGCACATACTAGCTTTTTTAATAGTACTATATGCATAATTTGGCGACGAGCGCTCTCTATATGTACCACCCTTTTTTTAATTTCAATTTTTGCTCCATGGCGCAATCCATCGATAGTACTACTGTACAAAAGTATACATTTTTTAAAAGGCTAGAGTACTGTTCATCACATATATAGCCAGTTAAATTCTCAACCTAGAACGATGTGCATCCCATGTAGTAAACCGATACGGAGGAAGTATAGTAAAAATGAGGTGATTTTACCGAGCGATCGGCGGGGGAGCATGGCCTGTCATGCGGTCCCATGTGTCATGATGTACCAAGGCGATGCGCGTGTCCCTCTTGAGGCAGAAGCAATACTACGTGGTTTGAGATGATGGCGAACCAAAGTGTGAAATAATGGTTGCTTCGTCCGTCTGGGAAGGTGCGGCATTGTGATTTGACGTCTCATTGCTCATTACTACTACTGGGCCGGTACGAGTGGGGTGCGTCCCCCCTGCTGTTCTGTACTGTTATTTGGTGCTTGACACGTCGACCCGGTTGCTATATGTCCCACATGTCGGCGACAGGAAGTACAGAATTCATGAAAGGGGAGCGTCGACGGAGGAGTATACTACAGAATTCATGAAAGGGAGCGACTTAGTTTTGGAAAAATCTGTTTTTACGGAGTACGTACCCACTACGAAATTAATTCGACCACTCACCGTCTACCTTGGTTGGAGAGATTTTGAAATTGAGCCATAAACTGGAAAGGAGGGAGTAGTAACTTTTGTGATTACTATTTGTGGCCTTGTATAGATGCAAAATGTATTTTTTTTATAGTGGCATTGTATAAGTAAATGGAGGGAGTACTAACCAAAGTACGTAGTAGGGATGAGGAGTAAATGGAGGGAGTAGTAAAATTTTCTCCTCGTGCTGCGAGCCACCGCGCGCGTGGGCGAGGGAGCGGGCGTAAAGGTGTACAGTAGTAGTAGTACTACTACTACAACTACTCGTAAGCAACCTTCACCTCATCCTGCGAGCCACCGCGCCCATGGGCAGGGGAGACGGCGTACTAAGCAAGATTCTCCTCGTTCCGCGAGTTGACGGGACACATCAAAAGTACTCCAGTGTATAGACCCTTGCCTCTAAGGTAGGCCCCACATGGTTTGCCTCTTTTTTTAATTTAACATAACGCGTCAAGTCGCAATTTGTTTGTTCACCCGTGGTAGACGATCCTACCCCCACCAAGTGGACAACCAGTACACGTGCCAAATTACCATGTGGGCTGCCTTTTTCGTACAGAAATGAGCTCCACCGTGTACCGGCGCGGGTGTGGTTGGGAAAGAGACGGGAGTACGTGCGCCGTGCGTGCACCTCTACTCTTCGTGCACGTCCCCCACCTACGTGGGTGTGTGTGAGAGAGATACAAACCTAGACATAATGCGCCGTCCATCCCCATGCCTCCGCCCAGTCCGACCACCAGTCACCACCACGCCCCAATCCTCCTCACCTTATCTCTCATCTTTCTCCCTCCATTTTTATATACAAGGGGCCACTATCAAAATTACAATTTGCAGATATACAAGGCCACTAACACTAATCGATGCAATATTAATGGTGTTTGCCTCGTGGTACTAGCAAAGGAGGACATTAATTATCCCTTGCATGCATGCGGGAGTTTGTAAAAAATGCATCTTGATGTTCCGTGCAATGCACATGCATCTTGCTAGTCCATGAAAACAACACATGGCAAAATTCCACGGCGAACGAGGGATTTGAATCTGTTGGGAGGGGCTGTTTGGATCTTGCCCGGGGTAGCCAAAAATTGGCGACCCTTTTGTCCACCGGTGCCTTTGCCACCGATGAACGAGGAATGGCTCGGGTGCTCATGCTGTCATGCATCCTCCAGCGCGCACGTTGGAGACGAGCTCGCACGAGCTGTGTTTTTTTGTCCCACAACGCCGCCCGCAGACTGACCGGCGACCCGCAAATTACGCCATCTAACCTTAGCCGCACACATTATGACAGCAACTCAACCAACCGGACGAAATTCACGCAAACACGTAGACAAACTGATATTTCATATAAATAATGGCGAAAATCATATAAAATACCAGATTTTCATACAAACATGACGGATTTCATTACATTCAAATGAACTACGCAGTGCTAGTTCTGGACAGCACAGGCATATAATACCTGGCCCAAATGGTCGTCCGCCGATCGATTTTTGTTCCTCATGCCGGCAGCACGATCACCGGACTGCCGGGAGCCCCGGAGGTATATGCTTCAGTGCAAAGGACGGCTCGCTTCCCCACTGCCCAACTGATATCATTGGCTGGTGCCGAAGATGATGGTGGCTGGCACCGGTTCGAGTTCATCACCGGCCACTACTTCGCCATGACCGGCACCGGCTCGAGTTCATCCTAACATTCCCCTCTTCCGTGGAGCCCATGCGGGGTCGACGAAGGTCCTCGCAATAAAAGGATCCGGCAAGACACCTGCTGTGTACGCCGGCGTCGCCTCCGCGGTTGCCTTCATGGGACCCAAGCGGTGGTGGCCTCCCGTGTTCTACTTCTCCTCGATGATGGCGGCGGACGCGGAGGCGCTGGCCACCGACTCATCGCTCTCCGCGCACCCGGCTTCTGTCGCTGCTTGCATGGCGCGGCCGCCGGCATTGGAGTCTCGGCCACAGAAACGGGAGACGCGGTACGAGGCGGCGGCGTGGACGGCAGCAACAACGCCCGTGCGCCGCTCCTCGTCGAGCTGGCCTGGAGCGGCGAGTTGCTGAACCGCGCGCCGGCTTGGGGCGGCGACTGGCTCCGTCGGGCGAGGGGAGGGAGGTGGATCAGCGAGCTGCATAGCTCGTATCCGGCAGGCTACCCAGCCGGCTTGGATGCGGAATAACTACTCTTCATAAGCCATTGTAAGAGTGGACAAAATGGTGGAGGAGATAGGGGAGCGGCAGAGGTGTGCGATTCTTGGCCGAAGTTTGGCCTCGTTTAAATAGGAGATTAAATAGATAGCGGACGGGAGGAGCTCGGCCGGCGTTGCGTTTAACGCCAGCCTGGTCATGAACGGACGTGTGTCCAGAGTGGGTTTCTCGGCTTCCACACGGGCGGGTTTCATGGAGGCGTTTGAATGCGGCACGGAGGCGTGTTCAGCCGGGCGTGCCGCGAGTGGCGCCCTCGACTCTGACCTAGGACACCGCGCCGTTCTTCCACTGACGTGTGGGCTCTTTGGGTGCATGGCCTGCATGTTAGTGACCCAACGCAGGCAGCGCACAGCAGAGGAACCTTTGGTGGGCCAGGGCAGTCAGAAGCGGGCATTTCATAAACCGATGATTGTTCATTGAGTGTGACATCATCTTTTTCATGTACATAAGCCTACTATGTTGATAGCCCGTTCGATACGTTGTGATTCATAAAGACCGCTGCAAACATCAATGTTCTGCTTATCACAGATAAGATTGATTAATACCCGTAACAATCCATGTCCTTAACAAAGGGTCCATGCACGTATAGGTTGAGCGTGTGTCTTGCGTCGTGTGCTCTGTGCATGCAGGCGTGCGAGTGTTGCGTGCGGGCAAGGGCACGTTTCAGTGTTGCATGCATGGGTGCGTACGTGCGTGTGTTCGTGAGTGCATGTGTACGTGTCAGTGTTGCACGCCAGCATGCGTGCGTGTGTACGTGTCAGTGTTGCACGCCTACATGCGTGTGTTCGTGAGTGCATGTGTACGTGTCAGTGTTGCACGCCAGCATGCGTGCGTGTGTACGTGTCAGTGTTGCACGCCTACATGCGTGTGTGTCTTGCGTGCGTGCATGTGTATGTGCGGGGTGAGGCTACACGTCAGTCGACTGACTTTTTCATCTCTGGTCATTAGATTTTCCAGCCGTTGGATACGAAATCAAGGGCCACCAGTTTATCATCAAACTCCACCCCCCTGAGCCGCCAGCCCCCGCCGCTCGCAGCCGGCCCGCCCTCCCC